>NW_005187473.1:2149339-2164785 GCF_000239375.1 Pundamilia nyererei | reverse complement strand
AAAACCTAAACGATACCCATCCCTAATCTTTTCTTCTTTTTTTAACAAGAGGTGTCGCCCCCTGGTGCCCATTATAAGTAATGCAGGTTTAAGGCACTTCCACACATGCGTAATTTTTTTGTTTTCTTTTTCCACCGGTCTGGGAGGTGACATCCATCTTTATATATAATCTTCAGTCACTGGTAGCTTCTCTATCGGGTGGCTTTAATAAATAACAAGTTATAATGCAAAAAAAAAAAAAAAATCACTGTAATCACACCAGAATCTCACATCTTCACAAGGCTTTTCAAGTTTTTTAAGAACTGTATTTTCAGAATAAGAATTATTTTCAGAATAAGAATTCACAATATTTGTTTGAAATAATAAGCAATGTTATGGTTTTGGAAGTTTGTTTTAGCACCACTTGTAAAGGAACAGTACGGTGGCCCTGAGAGGCCAAACGGACTGCAACTTAAGAAAACACCAGAAATAGGAAAAAAACACAAGGGAAGTGTTTCTGGGGAGACAATAACCTCACGGACCAGTTGCAGGAACCCAAAACATGGAAGGCGTGTTTTATCATGATTCATATAATACTGATGACGGATTTTCAGGCTAATAGTCAGGCTAACACACTTACCTCTCATCTTTTCTTTCCACACAAAACCAATAGATTCTCCACTTCTTTTAAGTGTCTCCCAGTGCAATCTTAGCATGTTTTGGTTCCTGCAACTAGTCCGTCGGGTTATTGTCTCCCCAGAAACACTTCCCTTGTGCTTTTGGAAATCTGTTTTTTGCTATTTCTTTTTTCTTTTTTCCTATTTCCATTGTGTTTTGTGTGCTTTTGAAGCATTTTTCTTATTGCTGGTGTTTTCTTAAGTTGCAGTCCATTTGGCCTCTCAGGGCCACCATAGAACAGAAGCAATTTGACATACAAGAGGAAAAAAAAGGTGTAACTGCAACAATCACATTGAGATTTTATATCACATCGTAGCAGGACTTGCTCCAAAACACAGTTCTTGAAGAATTAGTGTATAATTCATTACATAAGCAAACACACAGAAAAATTAAATCACAGTTAAAAGGGTGACCATAAACAATGCACATCAATTGTATCATTTTTATTTGTACCCAAATGATTTCTGAATTAGCTGAATTATTAATACATCTGAAGTCAAATGTTGGTAAGACCATACTGTACAGAGACAACAGCTGACAGGTCCCACTGGGTTTGTCGCCAGCGCTCTGTTCTGTGTGGTTCAGAGTTGTAAACACTGGACAGTAAGTAAGTGTGGTTCTACTAATGTGGTTCTACCTGCTGTGCAGGTTAAAGGGGAAATTCAACATGGCACATGGTTGACTAATCTGATCTGGGATCAGGTCTTTATCAGACACACTTGTAATTAATGACAACAGCTTGTATACAAGTAAAGCAGCATATGCTATTGGAAAATACAAATGAATTAATAAGGAGAAAATTTGACGAACATATTGTATTTTAAATCAACTGAACTATTCTTTCAAACTTTTAATTTTATTTTAGTGTTTTGGAGTGAAAGGGTAGACAGATTACTCCCTTTGCCCCTCAGCAACATTAAACTTCCCTACACCTCCTCTGTATACCAGGATGGTCAAACCTTGGGATCCATGGTGATTAGTTAAAGGCTCCGCGTGGTTACCATGCACTGAGAGACCCCGAGTGACCCCGCTCAGATGTTTGCCTTCTTGTTGATCAGTACAGAGCAGCATGTTAGGGCTCCATCCACTTTGACCTTCTCCAAGTTGGACATGGGTATCAGCATGTGGTCCTTCAGCTTCTCAAACACCTGCAGGACACACAGACAGGAGCGCAGCTAGGAATTAGCAAATTTTCCCTGTTCATTTCAATTCAGTAGAATTAGAAAAGGCTAAAGAACAATCTAATGTGAAGTAGTTAAGTTGGAAGTGGAAAATACGTAACACTTAAGTTTGTTTGCTCAGCTTGTCAACTTGTAATTCTCCGTGATATAAAAACTCTGCAGGGAGACGCAAATTGTGAAGAACAAGCATTCAAGCTTTCCTGGTCTCCCGGCAAAATATAAAAAAAGAATAAGAAAAGAGAGAGAGAAGGGAGTGAGAACTATGACGATATTCTCAAAAGACCCTTGTAAAGTAGTGTGTCACTGTGTGGACACCTTCCAGAAAAAAACTAGCGTTTTCCTACCACACTTCCAAACCAAGACAGTTTTCTCTATAAACTCTAACTTCAACCCTGCTGTGACTTTCAGTGAGGCCTTATGGCACAGCCAGAGGGACCAACTAAACTAATTTTTATCTCATGATGCAATTTGGCTGATAAAGCCTCTGCTGAACCAGATGCCATGTGTAACCTCACCTCACTGAAGTTCTGTCTAAGTCTTGATTCTTTTCTGGGACATTTTGTGTAACGTGGCCAGCAGCACAAATCAGAGCTTTCCTGAAATATTCTCAACATTAGTGCTGACCAGCTATGGACTCCTGTAACAATTATATACTATTTGTTAAAATATGTTAATTCTTATTTATACGTATTAGAATCAAACTGAGAAAACCTGCTTGCCATTTGCTGTTTTTTTTTAAGGATCCGCAGGGCTTGAAGCGTGGGGAGTGGCCAGTCTGGTCCAAACTGTGCTATTTGTGCCTTTTAGGGCATTTTAATTGAATAAATGATATAACATGGTCTGAAGCAGCATGCTCGGCCTGTCCAAGAGGTGCTTCAGGTTCAGGTTTGCTTGTTTTGTTTTGTTTTCTTAGTCTCTTGGGCCCTAATTACACTTATTTCCAATAGAGACCAGTCTGTAACCATCTGCCAACCACATGAGAAAAATTTCTATCTCCCAATTTGTTGGCTGTGAGTTGCTAAAGTATGCTGGTAGTCACTAGATGAAACATACAGTTCTGTGCTAAATACATCCTTCCTGTTGCTTTGGTCGTTAGCAGATTGCAGAGGTTGCTCATGGTTTGCAGGGAAGAGGCAAAGTGGTTTGTAAAGCAACTGCTGTCAAAAAGTGCAGCAAAAGCTGGAAACAGACAGTTCCCCTTCAAAGTAAACATGGTGGCTGCAATGGTGACTCAAAACGTTCACATTGCTGTTCATTTTTGGCTTGTATTGCACTTTTTCAAGCTTTATTACTGTTTGGGTAGCAGTTAGCAAGCATAAAGTCGGCATCTTCCAAGCAAGCTACAACAGCTAGAATCTGCTTGTGACCAAAGTAATCATGAGGAGGTTTTTGGTGCTCTTTGTGAACAATTATCTATCAACTGTCAGCAACCTCCAGCACCCATTCAACAAGTGGTTAGGGAATACAGATTTTTTCCGTGCTATCACTAGTTGCCAAATAGTGGACAACCCATCTCTAGGGCTTTACAATTACGGATTTACTTTGGACTATTTAGCAAGTATCTGCAGTTTATCGAGACAGGTTTTACTTGACAACATTAGCTGATAACTTGGCACTTTAGCCTTTTGATGAAACATTGCTACCCCCATCCCCCAAAACAACAAACAAACAAACAAAGAAGAAACCCACAATATTGTCACAGCTAAAATGCTGAAGTAGAGGCTCAGAACCCAGGGAGTGATGATGGTTAGCTCCATCTTTTATATACAGTCTATGGTCTACAGGCATGGCAGCAATGCTTTAAACTAAGCAACATGCTGACAAGTGTCGTCAGTGAATACAACACACAACTTAGCCTATTGCTAAAGCTAATAATACAGTTTGATCAATGCACTAGAATTGTGGGGAATATGAATGGGTGCACTTATTGGAAACCTGACCCAAAGTTGTAAAGGTAGAAATAAAGACAAAGTCAAATAAAAATAAAATGAAATAAAAGCTTCATGGGGAAAGAGAGTGATAAAGAAATACATTTGAGGTCACTAAAGTTAGAATGATTTTCCCTCTGGAAAACAATCCTGGACTAACCAAGCAGAACTGCCTCTCAAAAACATCTTAAGTTTAGACCATATAATCAGACATAACTCAGGGAAAATTAAGCTTTCACAGTATTCTCCCAACATAACATCACTAAATCCTCTGCTCTTTATAGCACCTCTGAAACCAAAGTCTCTCTTTTTTTGATCATTTCCAGCTGAGTTCTCATTACTTCAGTTGAGATTTATATGCTGGGTCAGGGTGGCATGGTCTCAGCAAAGTAGTAGTTGCTATATTTCACCGGACCTTTTGTCTGCTTAGTTTCGATGTGTCCAAACAGAGCCCTCAACAGCAGCTGCCAGCACTAACCGTTAAAGGTGCCCCATCTCCACCCCCATCTGACCCTACCAATCCTCTCTCATGACCCCCTGCCTTTGTTGATGTGGGACTATTATGTAACTTCACGAGCCAACTAAAAATAGACCGGAGATCAGGCCAGACAGTGTTTAGAGTCAGAAAGCAGCAGACATCTTGCAGTGTCTTGGTAATTGTGCTGACAAATCTCTACATCTCACTGAGGGAACAAGCAACAAGTTCCCCTGGGAACTGTGCTAGACAGGATAGTCAGTTCAGATAAAACTGCCCTTGCTATATTACGGCTTGTATTATCTCTCGGAGACTGAAAGCATGAATGGAGATTTGAGAAGGTGTGTACTGGTATTCATTTTAAAGAACAAGGGTTATGTGCAGAGCTGTAGTAATCACAGAGGGATAAAGTTGATGAGCCATACTATAAAGATATGAGAAAGAGCTGCTGAAGCTGAAGAGTTGTTAAGAAGAGAGGTGATGATCAGTGAGCAGCAGTATGGCTTCATGCTGAGAAAGAGCACTACAGACCCGATGTTTGCTTTGAGAGTGTTGGGGGAAAAGTACAGAGAAGGAGCTGCACTATGTCTTTGTGTATGTAGAGAAAGCAACCGATAGGGTGCCAAGAAAGGAACTGTGGTACTGCATGAGGAAGTCAGGAGTGACAAAGAAGTATGTGAGGCTGGAAAGGACATGTATAAGGAGAGTGAAACAGTGGTGAGGTGTGTAGTAGTAAGAGTGACGGATGGGTTTAAGGTGGGTGTGGGATTACTTCAGCTCTGCGCTCCTTCATGTTTAGATTGGTAATGGACATGTTAGCAGATAAGTTCAGGCAGGAATCTCTGTGGACTGTGACGTTTAGAGACAGCATTGTGATTGTAGTGAGAGCAGAGAGCAGGTGGAAGAGATTCCGGAGAGGTTGAGGTATGCTCTGGAGAGAAGAGGGATGAAAGTCAGTAGAAGAAAGACAAGAGTGAAAGGAAAGGTTTAGAAGATGGTAGTGAGATCTGCTTTGATGGATAGCTTGGAGATTGTGGCGAACCCAAAAAACAGGAGGATGAGATGCTCAGATTTTACTTAGAAGTCAGAGAGGCAAGGATGAGATGGTTTGGACATGTACAGAGGAGGGATAGTGGATAGAGTGGACAAAGGGTATTGAAGATAGAGCTGGCAGGCAGGAGGAAAAGAGGAAGACAACAAAGAAGATTCATGGATGCCGTGAAGGAGGATATGCAGAGGGCTGGTGTGGCAGTGAAGGATGCTAGACATTGCGTGAGATGGACGTAAATGATCTGCTGTAGGGAACAGCCAAAAGAAGAAGCAGTAGAAGTTATATCTTGTGCTATTAATATTTTTCCACTCTCTTCAGGCTACAATTTCTAAAAAGACAGTTTTTGGAGCCAAAACTGTGTTCCAGGTCAATTTCTGAAGAATTTGAACCTTTGAAAGGAAACTGGTTCATGGAACTAGCATACATATCTCAAATAGTGCTCCAAATGTTCTGTTAATATGTGCTTTCAAAAAGGGAAGTATGATATGCTCAAGATTTTATTATGTTCAAGTTGAATTCCCTCAGTTAATCTTGTTGACAAAAGTCTTCACTGTGGATTCTAGTCCAAAGACGCATAATTTGGTGAATTTTTCCTTCTAAAAATAGCTGGCGGAGGTTGAGGTTTCAACCACAGAGTACATTTTGAGGTTTGAGTACTGTCTCTGCAGATTGCAGGTTGCCAGGTTCAATCCTGTGAGAATTCTTTTGACTTGTTGTGATGTGGAATGACCCCAAAGCATCTAAATAACAGTTACGGCTCAGCCTGTCCAAACCCCAAAGAGACGGAGGTGAGACAATAACATGTCATTCACGTCAAGTGACTGTAGCAAGTACGTGTAACGGGTGAAAGGCACATCTTGAAAAATAAACAGCATGTAAGTAGGTCACTGCATGTTTCAGAGATATTTGAGAAAGCACGTAGCTGTGTGTATCCGTGTAGTGAAAATGTACACGGCGAGACAGCCGCTGAGCCAACACGGTTTCTCAAAGTTTGTCAAAGACGTTTTATTTGCAATATATTTGATGAATAGAAGTCTAATATTCAAAGGGCAATTAGTCCTGATCTTTCGGGAGAGAAATGTTGGTCTATGAAGTCTGCGACGCTCACCAGCTGGCTGCATATTATGCTGTTTGTGCTGATTGTTGCTGGGCAGCCACAGTGGATTTAACACTTTACATTTGAAACTGGCCAGAGTGAACCAAAACAGTAAAACTGGAAGTCATTGAACCTGTCAATGATATTAAACCAATTGTTACAGCAGCTGATTTGAACAACTTTGCTCAAGTTCTGAGAAAAACAAGACCTCAATGTCTCTGGCTCCTAGCCTGCGGTCTGATGCTCACAAAGGACACTTCTCATCAAACTGCAGGTTCTTTTGTTAAAAAGAAATTACAGCTCTGGCTGCGGTTAGCCTGCATTGGTCCACTAAAACAACCATGTAGCTTTTGTAGGGTTTCTTTCCCCAGTTGTTTTTCTCAGAGGCCTGGACAAGATGAACAACAACAAAGACAAGTGCTCCTTAAATCTAAACCGCTAAACCAATTTGGTTGTTCTGACGGTGGTCCTTCCTGCCAGGATTGTGGATGAATGTGCTTTATCGTCAGTGATACAAAGTTGCTGAATGTGGATGGGGAAAAGCACCTTTGCACTCTCTGGAAACTCCTCTGCTGTGCAGTGTAGAAGCACGTGTCCCTTGCTGGGCAGGTTCATGTAGATGCAGTTGGCGGCGAGGTCGTCGGGTACTGTCAGTTTGTCGTAGCGATGGTCACTCATCTGCTGCATTATCTACACAATTGGGAGTGAGGAGACATGACAGGAAACAGACTTTGAGGCAAATGCATAAGTGAAAGTCCATAACGTTCAGAAAGACAGACACAAGCCAGGCCATGAGAGATTTTGATTCAGAAGCGAGGCCTCAATACCAAAAGTCAGCGCCACATCCTTCTGCTGGCCAAACCGCCACAGGGGCCTGGGGGGGGAAAGGGGGCCGGGTGGGTTAATGGAGAACACAGGAGCAGACAGACATTCTTTCTCAGCAGATGTCATGTTATTTATGTAATCTGAAGGAGCTGAAGGTGGGACCGGCGGTGGGGGCTGAGAAGACGCTCGCGTTGCCAGGTGGAAGTCGGCGGGTGAGGATGTTATGACCAGAGGAGAGGCAGGTGCCTCTTAATGTTTATGAGCAGAACATCTGCAGATGGTTACCTCGGAGACGGGTAAGGGAGGGAAGGTTAGTGAAAAAAAAAAAATGTCAACATTCAGAAAAAATATTTTGAGAAGGGAGATTTTTCCCCTGAATTAAACATACATACATACACATACACACACACACACACAAACATATATATACACATACACATATATAAACATACACATATCTATCTATCTATCTATCTATCTATCTATCTATATCACTAGCTGGGCCCACGTCCTCATTTTAGTTTTGGCAGCGTTTTAGTAGGTAATAGCGAAAGCTTGGACATGAATTGAGCTGCGGTTTGGGGAAGGCCTCGAAGAGGACTGGCGACGGCTCCTGGACCTGGCAGATCCCCATGTACTAAATAGAAGTGAAGAAGTTAAAGAACTGAAAAGGGGAGGGAGGGGCACGTAAACAAGAATGAACAGCTGGCAGAACTGGCGGAACCTATATAGATGAGAACCGGAAGGAGTGTGTTTGGAGGCGTGGTCCTGCTCCTGAAATTTCGATAATCTCCAATTACATACAGGCCACTGCACTGCATCCAAAAAGTGTGACGTCTGCTTGACGTACATAAAGGTTTAGAGGAGTGACTGTGAGAAAATGCGATGACACACTACTACAAATGTGGGAGAAAAACTGGTGCTTTGTGAGCACAGTGGGCTTTGTGGCTGTAGATGTTTTCATTTCACTTCCCACTGACAGGATCCATTGCACCAGGGAAGACAAAGGCATATATAGAAATTGGAAAAGGTCAATTACTGCAAGACCACTATATAGAAATATACATTACTCTGAACGTTTTATTATGTCCATTGCATTATAAGTCAAATATACTCACACTACTCACAGAAAAAGAAAATCAACCTTTTTCCAGTGTGAATAGTCACCTATTCCTATCCAAACAGCAAATGTGCTGTTCTAAGTGCTTTCCTGGGAAAGTATTCAGGACACAGGAAATGACACATGTTAGGGTTTCTGGCAGCACCATCATTGTTTGGTCAGGGTAAAGAAACAAGTGTGCAGTTAGTAAGAGCCAATAGAAAACTTAAGAGATTCATTGTTAAATGGACATGAAATCTCCAGAAGGTGCAGCATGTAAAGCAAACACATTAAGTAACCACTGTTTATACCAACAGAGTTGGTATAAAAAAAGATTTCACTGCGTGAATCTTATGACTGCTGCATTATAAAAGTACACTAAACTGTCAACGAAGCTACTGTTTTTGTACATATAACAGCTATAACGAGTGTTTCTATTTACAAATGGTACAAGTGGTAAAACATCAGCTACAAATGGCACTCCAGGGCTGCGGGACGAAGCACAGCAGTGTGCGCACATATGTCGGCAGATGCGTAATCAGACATTCCCAGGTCACTCGTGGGAGTGTCATGTGACTGCAACTGCCCTAAATGAAAACACTCAAGTCCATAGGGTGAGGGCCAACACGGTCTGTGACACACGCGAGTATTAAAGTGAGTAAAATGTCGACTCCACCTAAGATCCCAGTTGTTCCTGCTTTACTCTTCATTGTCTCATTAAATTCAAGGGGAAATATGCGCATAAGGTAAATGAGATACAGCAAGATTTCCTCATGTTTCATGTAAAATTTTGATCCATGAAATTCAATTAAATCCTCACCTGACTAATGAAACAGCTGGTTTTCTGTTCACTGCCAGACGCTGCAGCCAATCAATATAGGGGGCAGACCTCTTTTGTGTTTTTCTAAACTTAAAGATGCTTTAATTGAATCAAATCTTAAGCCTAAAGAACTGAAACGTATGGGAAATGATCCTAGATACCTTTACACAATAGTGGCTTTTAACGTCGTCATTCTGGATCTTCACCAAGTGTTAAGCTACAGTCAATCGACACAGACTTAATTCGAACAATGGCTGAGGTCCAGCTAATACACAAGAGTGGTAACTGGGCAGCAAAATGTAGTCATTCAAAAGCTACTCGAACTAAATATTTACTGGATGGTAATAAAATCCCTCTGGGGCGATGACAAACCTGAGCAGTCTAGAAAAACACCAACAATTTCCAGGACCTTATGTGGGAATCAGCAGAATCTTTATCTTGGCACCTGGTGTGAACATTTCTAATGCTCACTTTAGCAATCCTTCCCAGAAACTGCTTAAAACTTATACAATACTGCTTTTCACTGAGCAGTGGCATCACGCACAAGACAAATACTATTTGATGCAGCTTCCAGATCTGGACAGGAAATGAGACTGAAATTGCTTCCTGTTGATGGACCATAAATGTTTGGTATTACTGGTCTAGTATTTTATTGCTGCAGTGTAATGTTTTCAGTGGAAAAGTACACAGAAAAAGGAAACGCAGGGGGAGGATGCAGGAAATTTCAGATGACATTTATCTAATGTTTAAGGCTGCTGCTATCGGCGTCTACAGCTGATTCAGGGACACAGTGGTATCACAAGAGGAAACCTAGAACATGCTGTGAAGGTCTAGATCAGGGTGTCAAACTTGTTTTACATTATGGGCCACATACAGCCAGAAAAAGAAGTACAGTTCCACTGATATGTCTTGTTTTCTCTGCATGATAAGAATAAGAATAAGAAATAATTGTTTAAATTTACAGAAAACGTTCTGTTAGTACACGGCGCAGACTGTCCTGTAATTATTACATTTTTGTTTTTCTTTGTTTTTTCTTACTGAGTAAAAATCTGGTTTTTTTGCTTTGGATTTTTTACTTATTTATTTTGATATGCACATGGGGGAGGAAAAGCTATAAAACCACTTTTTCCAAACCCTGGTGGGCCGATTCTGGATCTTGGGCCTTATGTTTGACACCCCTGGACTAGATAGTAATGCCAAGTTTTATATTTGCTCAAACTAAAATTTTGCGACAGCTATCAGGTGGATTGCTGTTCAATGTTGTTCGGAAAATCATGGTTCTGAGGTGATATAAAGTCAACTTAGCTCTAGATTTTTATCTATGACTGTTACATGGTAACAGTGGTATGGAGTAAGTATGTAGTATGGGAGAAACAGAACAAGAAACAAAGCTTCAATCCATAAATAATCCAAATCTGGAACCTACATTCTCCAACACTGGATTTGGCCATCAAAAAAAAACATAACTCCAACATAACCTTCACCATGCCGTCACCTCATTATCTATAAAATTCAAGCGTGCAAGCATCCTTGAGGTGAAGATCAGACTCTGACCAACAGAGAGCAATGAGCTCATGAATCAAGCTAGGCTGGGTGAAGGGGCCACCGATGATCTACAGCCTGCCGGGCAGTCTTCTGTAGGAAGGAGGGGGGTAGTGCGAGATTACAGGGAAAGGGTGCTGCAGCCTCTGACACAGGCTGTATTTTGGGATGATGACTTCATGAGAAAAGCTTGGCAGTGACAGCAACAGATGGATGATGAAATCCATCCGGTCATTCTGCTAAACACAGATACGCGGTGCGCTCAGCCTTCCTGAGCATAGCCGAAATACAAACTACAGATCGTCGATGCTATTTTGTGATTGCAAATGAGTAATGCGTTACTCAACCCCGTAATAAAAATATGGGCAGGTCCAAATTTTCTTGAACGCCAGCAAAGCGCAGCTCCCTAAAGACAGAATGAATTAGCTGGGCTCCAACTTTAATTTGCACAAAGTGTCTGCTGCATTCGACAAGGAGCCTCATCGCCAGAAGAGCTGCATCTACATCCCAAACGAACAGTTTGGATTCATTAAATCTGCATTCATAAGATCTCGTTCTCCCTCACACAAAGAACATTATCTAATTACAAATCCAGGGCTGTTAAAGGCCCTTTAAAACAGGAGCTAATTGCTGCGAGAGAGAGGGTGACGTAAGCCATAATTAGAAAGCGAGCAGTCTGTCATAAAGTTTCGCTAGCGGCCACTCTTCGCCCCAGTAGCTAATTACTGGGGTGATCAAACAGGCAGGAATCTTAATGAGCTGGCACTGGATTATAAATTAATTCTATTATGCAATGATGCATAGGTTCCTGGGAACACTTTAGCAATGCAAACATGCTTACAAAACCAACAGGGCCAACCTTGTGCTTCTCTCGAGTACTTCAGCCTTCTTAGGAAGAGCTGCCTGATGTTCTCTGAGATACACTAAGCGACTTTTGCTTGATTTACAGTAACTCTGTTTAGTACTGAGCCAGCAGGGGGAGATATCATACTAGAAGGCAAATGAGGAATACTGCCAGAGGGAACCTGTCAAGCCCAAAGGTGTATGTGCTTGCCTGTAAGTCTTCATACTTATGTAATTATATATACACTGCCTGCCTTTGTGTTGTGTAAATACACATTTCGCTGAATTTCTCTTGTTTGTGCCACTGCAAAAGTTCACATGCTAATGTTTGGGAATTTTGGGGGATAATTCCATGGGAGGGATGGGCCGAGATTTATTGCACTCTCGGTGCAAACGAGCGATCCGTCTCTGTCGGGGTGTAAGCCGTCTCCTCTGTTCGGTCTTGGCGGTCCCCAGGTTTTTGTTGTTGGAGCTCGATCGATACAGGAGCCTTTTATGCAGTAATGAGCTCAAGCTGTTTAATGGAAGGACAATACAGTCGTAATTGAAGCTGGAGTGTGAGCGCCAGGGGCAATCCCCGCAGATTAGCTGAGAATATGAATTAATGGGGATGGATTTAGGTGACAGGTGGTTTCAATGTGCCTGGAGTGGGAAGCCGCCAACAAACTGTAAGTAAGGGAGTCTGCTCTGAATCAACACGTGCAATGTCCTGTCTTGTCGCGTTATTCTTTCAGGGTTGTTCATACTAACGGATCAAGCAGAATGTCAACCAAACGATGAAACAAAAAAAAAGAAAAAAAAGAAAAAGGATCCACTACTTCAATGTGCGTCAAAGTAAAGAAAGGACTGCCAATACATCAATTCACAGGTTTCCATGACTACAGCTAGGGAGAGCATAGTTACGGTGTACATACATAAACACACATACACAAGCTCCATACTTTGAGGGCTTTCTGTGCTGGTTCACTGGAGCCGATTACAATAAGGCCTGGTCCTCCCATGCTGCAGAAGCTCTTCAGGTGCAGGCCTTCGAGCACAGGCACAGTGGAAACAGCATAGTCCTGTAAAACACAATATCATTACAAACGCTTAATAAGCTCAAATAACATGACTTTCATTTCATGATGATAGGACAGGGTCAGGTAATGCTAATCATTTGGGGCTTGTAGCTTTAAATATTTAACAGGCTTTCTCATCACCTGCTAACAGGTTTCCTCAAGTAGTTCTTTACTGATAAGACAGAGCTTTTTATCTGAATGTGGGTGAACGAACGGTTTTAAACAAATGATACAAAAGCACGTTACTACTCAGCAACAATGCTTCTCCATCCATTAAACTACAGTACAACAATGAGCTAAAACATCATTCATTATAATATAGGGCTATATGTACATGTGTGTGTAAAGTTTTACTGTAGATTGTAAAAGCTCAGCAGTGATCTGTGTGGTATCATGGGGCCTAAAGTGGCATTGAAATAAAGTATTGTACAGCTCAGTAGCGGAAAAAGCAAGATGGTCTGAGAGATGCTGTTGATCTCAGGGCTCATGGGGAAATTACGCAGCACCTTGTAGGAGCCAGTTCTGAAAGGCTTTTTCTGGCTGTGGGACGTCTGCAAACCAAATGTTGCCATTAAAAGTGTTACAAAAACACACGTTACATAAAGGGTACTTAGAAGAACTGGCAGCGATAACAGTTTTATTAACACCTGGATGCTGGTTGGTTTTCACAGAACCCCTGGAACGTTTCAAATGTTAAGTGTCTTACGTAAGAATCGCTTTAAAGATACTACTAAACATCCTCATTTGTTAAGACTGTGTGGGAGGGTTTGATTGGATTTATAGCGACATCGTGACTGCCATCGCATTTTCATGCAACCACTTCTAATGAGAAAAAGAATCATACAGGCTTCTAAAGCTCCGACCCCAAGGATAAAAAAACAATAAAAATAGGATTAAAGAAATCCTATCTGACAGCTATATGGCTTGTTTTTGCAGATGAACAGAACTGTTTTGGAACCTATAGTTTTACATTTACCTTTAGCCTTTAATGGTTGATTTTGGACTAAGAACTCTCATTAAAACATCCGTTGAAAGCCGCCTTCTTTGCAAGGATTAAAGCCTTAAGGCCACGTTGGAGTTGCAGCATATTTAACGGAAATATTGTTTTACCCCTGACTTTGTTTTGTTTTACCCAGCAGAAGGAATCGAGCGATTAAACATTAGATGCAAGGACTCAGGCCTTTATGTGGGAGAGACTTCTTAAGCCGGAGATGGATCCTACTGTGATTCGTAAACCTTGAAGTGAGACGAAGATGCAATTTAAAATCTGACAGGATAAAGAGACTCTAAGCTTATTTTCTAAGACCTTTTGTTCCTGAATACATTTGGATGACCTTATAAATTCAACTTCGCACCTAAGAAAAGAACTTTTCCAACAGACGCCCATATGTTTTCTTAATCACACAATGTGTTTTGAAGGGGTTTTTATAGCGTTCAGCTTCATAAAACTTACAAAGGAAGTGTACATTTTCCATCATTACACCCCATTTTTTCTTTCAACTATATGCTAACAGTTTTCAAGTAAATATTTGTATGGCACCAATAAAACGACACCATAATTCACCCAGTTATTGTGACTTCATCACATGAAAGACCTAAATTACCCCCTTTGCTGATGTCTTCCTGATTTCCAGTGAGAACAACTGAATTGTATAATCTTTTTATCATTCCTTATCCATAAACAGGAAGTTTCTGTGCAAAATTGGAAATGCAAGTCATGCATTCGTCCTTACCAAGATAAATCCTTAAGTGAAGAAAGGCTTGCTTTTCATCTTCACCAGCTGCCATGTTGTTAGCTGAAAACATGACTGACTGAAGAAAAAAGGTAAAGCAAGCTGAGCTGGTCAGCACTTCTTACCCATGGCAGAAAAGAGGCGGTTTAACCTCTATATTACTTCCAAAATAAACGGACCCCATCAATAACACCAATTACTCTGACCTCTGTGCGGACCATAAAGAGATAATCAACATCTGTATGCAGTTGTGGAGTAGGCTACTACATAACCTGGCAACAAAGTGATCCTTAATTTGAAAATGAAAGGAAAAAACAACAGCGACAGGAGAAATCCATCTGATATAAAACGGAAAGAACAACAATTGACGCTTAAGTGATTTTTCCTACTGTCTTTTGCCAGAGACGCATCATTAAGTCCTGTCTTATCAGAGATAACAGAAAACACAGAGGAATCCATAATGAGGAATTCAAATCAGATACAGATGGGAAGATGGAAGCACTACAGTAAGGCCATTCAGGCTATGGTAATGCGTTCAACTCTTGAACAGTATAACCCACCTCTGAACTTGTGTGTTAGCCAGCTTTTTGGATTTGTCATGACTGTTCAGATGGAATCCAAAAGTGTTACGAATAGGTCAAGCAGAACATCTTCACTTTAAAAGAACAGCCAGCAGGATAGACAGGTTCAACCTTTGTGACCAACCACTGTGATCCTGTTTGCAGCCTGCTTGTCCAAGTCTTCCCTGAAGCTAATCTCTTGGTTTAGCTTGAAATATTGCTTTTATGTTGTATTTTTTTCCCCATGGATGTAGTAGTGAAAAGCAAGCCATGGCTAACAAATCTGCATGGAAACTGAGTGAATCTCTAGAAGTCCTCTAAAGGCACCGAGTAGTTTAAAGCAGCATTTTTTGATCTAGGAGTATCTTGACAATGTTGTCTGGCCGTAACTATTTGGCCCTAACAAAGCTGCTTGGGACTCCACTTCTGTCTAAGAGGACAAATGTTTCCTCAGCTACAGTGGGGCAAAAAAGTATTTAGTCAGGCACCGATTGTGCAAGTTCCCCCACCTAAAATGATGACAGAGGTCAGTAATTTGCACCAGAGGTACACTTCAACTGTGAGAGACAGAATGTGAA
>NW_005187473.1:2142218-2143703 GCF_000239375.1 Pundamilia nyererei | reverse complement strand
CTCAATTTGGACATAGCATCAGCTCTTTGTAAACATCTGGACGGCTAACACAAAGCTAGCGGAATAATGTTAAAGCTGAGTGTATGCAGACCCCAGATACGTCTATATTGTCAGTTGGTAATTATGTGGCAGTGTGATTCAGGCCACTTTGCTGAGAAGCATAAAAATATTGTAAAGGGAAGTGTAAAAAATACTTTCTTCAGAGAGTACTGAGTAATATTTGATACATTGCTTTTTTGAGTAATGACACTGACATGAGAATGCTGAGTATGAGAATAACAGTGTGTCATCACAGCAGTGATGAGTGAATGGAATGATTGAGGTTAATAATGGGACAGGAAGAAAGTGCCTGTGAACTAATTAAGAGGTTTACTCACCCAAATCAGCTTCATTTGTGTCATCAATTACTTTCTTTAATCATTATATACAGAGGTGGCAGAAGTTTGCACCAGCACTCGATTAAAAATGCCTCAAAGGCAGATGAAATCTGGAACTAGGATCAAACTCTTAATTGCTACAGGGACATTTTACAGCTGCACTAATCAATACTCTCAGAGCGCAGTGGAGCTTAATAATAAAAAGTAGAAAGACCTTTTAAAACGTTATTTATTTTTATTCAGTGTTACACCCTCCTTTATGTATATATTTTGGGATTCAGAACTCATTGAATGCTAATGCTGGCTTACAATAAAAAGGGCTAATGTACCTCCATGTACACTCAGTGGGATGTCCTGAAAGGGTTTTCACATCTCCTAGCAACAACTGGTATTTTTTTATGTCCACAAAGTAGCGTCAATGCTGACTGGTACATCGGATGTCCTCAGAGGGATTTGCAAAGTGAATACAGCAAAGGAAGAAGTGAAAGCAGAGATGGAAGACTATATACGATGAAGATATATAATGGCTCAAAAGGAAGGAGTGAGGCAGAGATGGATGGAGAACAAAATGGAATCAGAGAAAAAAAGGGCAGCAGAGCTTAATGAAAAAAAACAAAACCAAGATGGAGTGATGATACTATTACCCTCCTGGCCTAAAGCCTCCATGATTGATATCATATTTATCTCCTCCTTTCTTGTTTGAGATTTATAATTGCTTGCAGAAGGCTTTAAAGAAAAAGATTATTAAAAAGAATGTTTTCATATTGTCAAGTCAAGTCGGCTTTATTGTCATTTCAACCATATACAGCTAGTACACAGTGAAGCGAAACAACGTTCCTCCAGGACCAAGGTGCTACATGCAACATAAATTTACAACATAAATTAACAGAAAACACTAAACTAGCTAACTAAGAGGCCTAGTTAGCTGGCTAGCAGAGACAAGACAGACTGACCTAACATAAATTACAACATAAATTAACAAAAACTAACTAACTATCTAAGGAAGACTTTTTTTTTGTTAACAGACAGCAGACAACAAAGTGCACGTGCAAATGTGCAAACAAGAGCAACAAAGTGACAGTGTGACAAAAAAAACACAACGTAACAT
>NW_005187473.1:2137599-2141196 GCF_000239375.1 Pundamilia nyererei | reverse complement strand
CTCTGCACTTCCTCTCTGTACGCTGACTCGTCGTTCTTGCTAATGAGACCCACCACGGTCGTGTCATCAGCGAACTTAATGATGTGACTTGAACTGTGTGTTGCTACACAGTCATGAGTCAGCAGTGTGAACAGCAGAGGACTGAGCGCACAGCCTTGTGGGGCCCCAGTGCTCAGTGTGGTGGTGCTGGAGGTGCAGTTCCCGATCCGTACTGACTGAGGCCTTCCGGTCAGGAATATATTTAGGAAATATATTTGAGATACTACTTTTACTTCTTATGTAATGGATCAGTTGTGAACTTTTCCAGTGACAAGCCTTTACTTTTACTTGAAACAATGGATTGAATTAGAATTGTGACTACAGCTTCCCTCACCTACACAGAACATTTGATGCTTTTCAGCCTATTATCTTTAGGTACAATTCATCCTCAGCCACTTCCCTTCTTTCCCGATCATTTGTAGTTGAACAAATGTTGAGCATTCGGGATCTTAAACATTATTCCTGACACTTTGTTTCAGTCCATGACAAAGACTTTTTAAACAAAAAGAGACTTCTATCTTCTTCAGTGGCCACACGTTACAAGCTAAAGAACCAACAGCAGCACAAACAAACAAGTGTAGCCCACATTCACCAACTTATTTGCATTTCCATGCAAGAATGCAGGCACTACTTTGCTACATAAATTCACCTTAAATGCATCTGCTAAGATCTCTGCTCCTCTCTGATTGGTCCGTTTGGAAAGTCCCACGAAGAACTCTCGACCTGTAGAGAGAATCTTTTAAGTATGTGAACAGAAAACCAGCAATACAGCAAGCATGAGAAGCTACAGTAGCAGAATACTCCAGACAGCACACCGTGTACTTTATGCATGCCTGCGAAGGGGGGCCAACTGTGGTTAGTATGGTGGCACATAGGCAGAAAGCCTTGAATGCCTGGCGAGGTATTGAGCAGCACACTGAGCTAAGGGATGGGCTCCTAATGTTGCTGCTGAGCCTTTACACTATAAGCCATTAGCACATGCCTTGCCAACAGGAAATGTTTCTAGCTCTGCCATGTGAAACCAATTTCAGCTGGAAGGAACAACAGCACAGAGCCAGTGTCTAGAAACCCAATTAACTGTACTGTGCATTTTCCTAGTGGTCTGTGAAGCGGAGAAGATACTGACCCACATTTTAACTCACGACTGTAAGTGAACATACAGAAAATCGAATAAAAGACCACCATGCTCTTGCTTGCACCGTGGTCTTACTGTGCAGAATGGCACATGACGGTTTTGTTTGTCGGTGGGATGTACAGCTAGGTTCACTGAGGCACCGGGTCATCGAGGTCACATGGAGGAATGCCTGTGTGGAGGATCTCAAAGCACAGATGCATATTTACAGACACGCAACTGTCTGCTCACAGAGTATGAACTAGAGGCTACCCTCTGCCCTTTCACTACATTTCTAACAAGTAGAGTCCTCATACAACCTAAACACAGCAAATCACCAAGTTCTATGTGTTGTTAGTATGCCTGTGAAGGTTCAAAGTCATCCAGGTCATCATAGTAGAAGATACTGAAGGTCTGGAACTGAAGGACCTTAGAACTGAAGAAGCTTCTCGGATGAGAGGTGAAACATCTTCAAGCAACTTAAAGAAGTCCAGGCACTTTTCTTTCCAAGCTCCTTAGACTATGTGTTGTTAGCTACAGAGTTTCTCCTCATCCCTTAAGATATTTATTCCAACAGTCATGACTTCAAATTTGCATGATATGAGACATTTCATGCTTTCAAAGACTTTGTTTTAAATATAAAGATAAAGGCCTCACTGTCAAATTTGTGTTTGTAATTATTTTAAACACTTTTTAAGTACTTAATTGCACCGTATACAAAAATGTAGGTGGCCTTAAAAAGGTAACTTAAACAAAATGGTGAATGGCTGAAAAGCATGTCCAGCATGTAAAAGGCACTATTTGTTTCCAGATGATAGCATTATACTATATTTCTGGAAACAAAAGGATCACATGACTCCTCTTTACCTCTCTCTGTGACACAACAGGTTGGTCTCTGGTCATACACATTAATCTGTAGCAAAACAGCCATTCCTGAACCTCGATGAATTCAAACCACAAACTAAGGACTTGTGTTTCTTTGTGAAGTTTTTTTTTTAACCTGTACAGGTCTAAGTAAAAAAGTAACTTCCTCAAACTGCTCAGTGAACCATTTGACTGCATGACCCCCAGTTATTTAAAATGCAATTCATGAATGAACTGCAAGAGATTAAATATCAGGATGCTGATATTTACAGTGGATGAAATAAGTATTAGATCTCCTGCTGAATTTGTACATTTATAGTCGCAGACTGGAGAAACCAGTTGGCAAGCACAGCATTAAGATGTTTCCACCAGGTGTGCACACATCTCAGAAGAGATTTTGGGCCGCTCGTCTTTACAAAAACTCTCTAAATCTTTTAGGTTTCTTGGCCGCAGCTTGGCAATTTAAAGCTTCAGCTCTCTCCACAGATTTCCAATAGGATTGGGATTCTTTAGATCATATTCACTATTTCTCTTCCCTTAAGTATAGCGGGAGCACGTAGTTTTTCTCTGAATTGTTTAGATGTTCACTCACAAACTTAAGATGAGCCTGTACATGTGCCTCCTTGAGCAGGGGGAGCACTACAAGATTTCAGTCCATGTGCATAAAAGTGTTTAGATATTGTTAAGGGTTCAAATATTGAGGAGGGATAAAGGAGGAATTCCAAAATAACAACAATGATCCGGCCGGGTGGAGTCAAACGATGATTTTAATGAACACACGCAGCGTGGGGAGATGCACACTGCAAAACATCAGCTGTAGATCTCCGCCCAAAAAGACACTTCAGATTGCTTTTGATTCATCAGGGTTAACGCCCCCTCATGCGTCACCAGATACAATACATGCATACGTCAAATCAAAACCACAAGGACTTTTAACACAGTTTGAAAAGAACATTGTCTCCGTCTCCACGGCAGGTGCTTCCTGTCCATCTTCTGACTCTCGCTTCTCCAAAACCTCGGGCCATGCTCTGCAACAAACTAGCAATTCTGCACGCACAAAAATGCAGTTGCAAGCAAATATATCTGAACTCTCACCTAGAACATAAGCCTACCTACAGTGTGTGCAGGTGTATGTGTGTATGTGTGTGTGTGGCTCGACCTCACACAAACTTTGTCTTATGAGAAGAGAGGCCAATTCTCATGTGCATAATAACCAGTGTTGGGACTAACGCGTTATTAAGTAACGCGTTACAGTAACTACGTTATTATTGTGGTAACGAGCACGGTAACTAGTTATTATGCCAAAATCAGGAACGCGTTACTCGTTACTGGGATTTAGATAGGGTCGTTACTCGTTACTTCGTGTGGTGGCATTGCGGAGCTTCCACAGATTCAGCAACATTAGCAAGTGGAGGAGGGCAGCAGGTGGATGAAGGAAAGGGGACGCAGAAGGAAAAGAGACCCGAGGCGGCCGCCGGTCCAAGTGTGAACTGAACTTCAGGTAAGAAGTTATGACCTGCAGTCTCTCTGGGCCAGATATGAACCAAGTTTAGGTGGAGTTTATTTTCGTTATTCTGACTTTT
>NW_005187473.1:2125271-2136173 GCF_000239375.1 Pundamilia nyererei | reverse complement strand
CTATATCTGTAATATGTTGAATAAATGTTTTAATCAAGAACCTCTACTAAAAGCTTAATCAAAAGATATAAATGAATAAAAGACAATAATGAATAACCTGGTTATTCAAATAGCATCCTCCCAACAGCTCCTCAAAGTAACTCACACTTAGACTCTGCTTTAGTTTCACTTTCACAAACACGCTCTGCAAAAGCCTGCGCTTCTTGTCTACTTTGGCACAGAGCGTACTCAGAGTTAGGCCTTTCTTTTATAATGCAATGTAATCTGCATATAAACATTTAAGATTATAGATTCAATTCAACAGTTTAAAGTGGTTATCACCGCACCTGTAATAAAGGCTAATTGGGTGCCAATATGTTTAAACATCTGAATGCAATAACAATACTGCAGATTGTATTATTAATGCAATGGTAATGATGATGATTATGACCAATAGCAGCAAAATATTTTTCTAATCCCCACAATATATTAATATCTTGGCTGGTTCAGATCTATGAAGTGGTGTTATTGATGTTGTGGGACTCAAAAATAAGAGGGAAGTCTCAGTTTGCTGGTTTGGAATGACCAGACAAAGGTTAATGACTAATCAATAAAATACAGTGATTGAAGAGGCAGAGTGACGTACCCGTAAAAAGGACATCTCCTCCATCCAGTGTCGCATTCTCATCAGTCATTTCCACAATGTTCAGATTTAAATCCTTCAGAGCCCCTTTCATTGCCTCCGTCTGGCAGAAAAACAAGGACACAAACAGAATTAAAGTTAAAACATGTGTGCACATAAAAAAAACAAACAGAACTGTGATGACTTACAGTAAACTACTTCAGCATTTCCTAATATTATGATATGATCCAGGATCTAAATACTGGTTCACGAGATTGTTTGTAATGAAAAAAAACTCTTTTCTCCCCAACAGATTATGGTGACATTACAGTGAGCCATGAAATGATGTCATTTTGTAAGAAGTGCGTTAAAACTTTTACAAGGCAGAAGTTGTGGAAAAATAGGTACGGTGAATGACCAGCACAAATTTAGCACAAATACTTCCTGCTGTCCTTCTGTTCTGGGTCATCTGTCTTTAATACGCTTAAAAGGAAGGGAATGTAAGGATGGCTGCCACCTGGTGATTATTAGCATATATAATGGAATACATCTCTCTCATGGAATATTACGGGAAATCCACACTTCACCTGTATGTCGCCTCTGCTGAACTCAAAACCTGGGGGAAAGAGCTGGTCTGTTTTTGGCTCAACCTTCAGCTAATCTCCTCTCTTGTCTGACCGCCCAGTGCGATTTTACTGTCCTGTTTTTTGGGGTTCCTGCGGGAGTAGTTTCCAAGGCCAGTCATGTTAGCAGGAGCATCAGTGTTTCCACAGGCCCTATCTCACTATGACCTCAGCCTGGCCACTATAATGCCTTTGCTTCTCTTCAACTGCAGAAGGCCAAAGCATGAGGTCATCCAGGTAGACTGCCATGTGCTTCCAGATAACACTGGGGAGGCCTGCAAATACACAGATTTACCTTCTCACCTGCGCATACATCGGCAGTGGTGCACAAAGGCATCCAAAGCAGGTGTACTGGAATCGCTAGCACCTAGCAGGACATTTGGACAACTAAGTGGCTTTATGACCCAGTGATTCACAACCCGAATGGCAAACTTCCAATCCACTCACTTTCCAGAAGTAAAACTGTGGAATCCTCCGTGTTTCGTCTATATTGCATGTTCATCTCAGTTAACCAGGAGGAACACAGCGTTCTTCCAAGAAACTGGGGTTCACAAATTCATTAGTGGTTTCTTAAAAGCTCTGACAGCAAAAGCGTGCAGTACATAAAGAGCTGTATAGGTAACAGTTAATCCCATTCATTTTTCTTTGTGCGTTGCCAAGCCACACTCTGCTTTCTATTTAATTAGGTTTGTAGATAGGTTATGTGAGAAATAAAAGGTTGAGTCAGGTCCCGAGGAACGATCCAGATGGGTGAGAGACATCTTGTGCTTTTGATGTTTATTCGGTTCATGTGTTATGCTGCCTTTGTGTGTCATGGCGTTGGAGTCTTGGCATGTCCTGGCAAAGTTTTTCCTTGTGCCATCACCAATTCATCACACATAATAAAACTTCAGTCAAATGAGTCAATTCAGACACTGATTGATATGGTTGGAAAAAACCCTGTTAGTGATGCCAGGTCTGCACACCAAAGCTGAAAAGAAGTGTCTATTTATATATGTAAGCAGGCATACTTTTTACCTACTGGGCCTCACATACCGGCCAGTGTTTCCTTCTTATATAAGGCATCCCACTACCTCAGTACTCTGGCATTTCCTCTGGAATCACTGGAGATGATGTGACCTGACCCAAAGGGTCCCCAATCACCACATGAACCATAATGGCCCCCATGAAGTGAAAGCATCTGCCCTGTGGGCTGTGCTGTTCTGTGTGTGGCACATGTGGACATAGAAGCTCACATGACTGAATTAAATTTCAGTACAAATGGAAAACAAGAATAAAAAGTGGTTTTGTAGAAAAATCTGACTTCAAAAATATAATGAATTAGTAACATGTCACCACATTTCACTGCACACCGAGAAAACACGGTAGAGTAGTGTATTGTAGTGTGAATGTTCAGATAAATTCCAACCCAAAGATGGCAGGCTACAGACACGTTTTCCTTTAAATCAGTGGCGTAGGTACAAATGTTTTCTGTATTTGGAGACTTTGGCCAATCACAGATCTTCACAGTCAAGATTAGGGGAGTATTACCAAGTCAAGAAGGGAAACAACTCTATGTAGGAGCAGATTAAAAAGGGGACTGCCGTCTGGGACAATGGGGTTTGAATCGTGAGGTTCTCTGATGGGAGAAGCAGGCTTGCTTACAAGTCCAGAGTGACTCGGGAGATATGGCTTTCAGAATATCTGCAGGTGGAGAGCATCACAGAGCCCACACTACAGATTGGCCCCTGGCAACATAAAAAAATTGAACAGGTAAAACTGGGATGCTCTGGATTTTAGCCACTAGTTTGGGGCAAAGTGCTTATACTTTTGACGAAATGCTTTTCATAACATTCAGATACATAGAAAAGTGTAGTTAACACTCCAAACATGTTGTTGCAACTCATTTAAATCAATCACTCATATTCTACAAATAATAATAAATATTTCAGGTCCTTTGGATTCAGTCTTGCTTGGGTTAGAAGTACCGTTCTCAAAAGAAGCACTACAGTGACAATAAACACATGCACCTGTTTGTGTGTGTTTGTGTGAACGTGCATTCATATCTTTGTGGGGACCAAAATCCCGGTCCCCACACTTTGAAGGCATTTTTGAGACTCAAAATGTGGATTTAGCATCAGGGTTACAATTAGGTTATGGTTAGGTTGAGGGTTAGACATTCATTTTTGATGGTTAGAGTTAGGGTAAGGGGCTAGAGGAAGCATTATGTCAGTTAGATGTCCCCACCAAATATGAAATACCTGACATGTGTGTGTTTGTGTGTGTATAGATTTTCTATGAGCTTTGGTATTTCAAAACACCTCTCTGTTGGCAGCGGCAGGACGTTTTTCTTGGCTCATGTGCGGCCCGCTTTCACATCTCCATCTGTCTTCTGCTTATTGTTGATGGCCGGTTTTGAGGTTCCCTTCAGCCTGTTGTAACAAATTCATTTGCGTAATATATTTGTGTATATATCTGTGCATAACCAGGAGTATAAAATCACTTTTTCTGCTCTCATAAAGACTGGTAGGAGCAGCGAGGATTCTGTTTTGATATGGTAACCTGCAATTTATGTCTCGAGGCTTTATTTTTATACATCGCAGCTGTATTCTGAGATGTTAGAACTTAAAACACGTGTGGTACACATGATTACATTATACTAAGCAGTTTCTAAATCTTAAATCTCTGTGTCTGCTGTAGGTCTACTGGAACACAGCTAAATTATTCACCTTGTAATTTTGCTTGTGTTTCTTTAGATCGTGGCATGAGGTGTTTCTTTTTGAGATCTTTGAACCTGCTTCACTTTGTCACACAGGTTCTGATTAAGTGATTTCTGGATTCAACAGGTCTGCCAGTAATCAGACCTGAGTGTTTAGTGAAACTGAACTCAGCTTTCCAAAAAACATGGATAATCACAGTTCATTCATGATTTAACAAGAGGGGCAAATACTTTTTCACACAGGACCAGGATGTTCTGGATAACTTTTCTCCCTTAATCAATTAAATCATCATTTAAAAACTGCATTCTGTATTTACTTGGGTTATCCTTGTCTAATATTAAAATGTCTTTGATGACCTAAAACATGCAAGTGTGACAAAATATTAGGAAATCAGGAAGGGGGCAAACACTTTTCACACCACTGTTGTTCAGCGCTTAACTCAGTATGAAGCCCCCCCAAAAAAAGGTTTACTGCCACTACAGCAAAATCATAATTGATATCTGGTGTGCCATTTCTTGCCACGCTGGCTCTCCTTTTGAGACAGATGTCGATTCGCCTCTGTGACCAGCTGGTTGAAAGGCGTAACAATAATGCCGTCCCCATTCCTTTTCTGTACCTTTCACACAGACCGTCGAGGCAGAATAAAGGTGCAACAGTCCCGCCTTAAACGGGCTCTGTGAAAGGGGCTTCTGTCTCTCACATTCCCTCTATTCTCTTTAAGCCCTCGTGGCAGGGTCAAGAATGCTCCTACAGTGACTTCTCATGCAGAGTGGCCTATTATCTCTCACTGTGAGGGACATCCAATACCCCGTCCTGCCTAGGTGCCAACTCGCTTTGCCAGTCCTCCTTCTCCTCTCCCTCCCGCAAACCATCCTGTGTTCCTTATTCTCTCCTCACCCCTTCCCCCTTCCTCCTACTCCCCGTTGCCCACCAGAGTGCTTGGCCAGGCGGCATGCTGTTAGCCAGCACCCTGCTTTGAATGAAAAAGGCCTTTTAAAATTCATTAGAGGCTGAAGGCTCCGAGGCCAGTCGGTCTGCCTGCCACATTCCTGCCGTTCCTGCACAGGACAGGGGAGACGGAGCAGAGAGAACAGCCCTTTATTTGAGGCTTTTTATGGACCAATTCTCCCTTCTCTCGCCCCTGGTACCCGTGGATATCGCATTCTGCTAAAAAGGACCATCAGTCTGATAGAGCGCAGTGCATTTGGAAAGGGAATTGAGTACATAACAATAGCATTCCTGAGGGTCATCCTAGCCTCCCTACACCAGGCAACAGAGTCCCACGCTCCAGTATAATAGGGATACAGCATTCCTGAGAGTCTAACACACAAGGAGGTGGAGTGACAGTCAACTGGTATTGTTTGTCAGTTTATAACGCACATAAAAAAAGTTGGCATGTAGTGCCAGGTGGTTTGTGGTTTGGCTACAAACTATTATTTTTCTGATATCTTGGTTTGGATGAATTTGACATAGTTGAAGATTCCGTTAAAACAGTTAAAAATAACATAAATGGAAAAATATTTATCTTCATTCTTCTACCTCTGGCTGCTTAGGAGAGGCATAGCAAGCACAACACCAAACTATGCTAAACACTACACTGGCAATCTTCCAAACTGGCAAAATAATCAGCAAAACACATACATACACTCAGTTGTCTAATAATGAAAGTTATTACCCCTCCTACTGAATTTAGAGTTGTTGTCAGAAATTTCACAAATGCTGTTTTTAGAAGAGGAAATGTTTTTCATCAAACTGTTTCTAAATATACCAGTTTTCTTTAGAAAATAACAGAATTAATTAATAAAAAAACAAAAATTACCAGGGTCAATATTATTAGCCCCCTGAAAAACCTTTTAATTGAACCCTAGCAGAAACCACTGACATGCAATCATATGTTTTAACTTTGTAAAAAAGTTAAAACTGAGGGTTATCTTCGAATTTCCAAAGGTTTGAGCTGCCACGTTAGAAAGCATTATGGCATAATCAAAATAAATCATAGGACGCGCTTCCAATATATATATAATCACTGGGTGTCTTTCCTTTTGTTATATTTTTTTAAGAGTTCAAAATATGTTAATTACATAAATAAAATGTAATTTTCTCTGTAGCACTTCATGGATTTCACAAGCAATAGACCTTAGTTGTTCACACAAAGCATAAAGGTAAAAAACAATATATACAGTGTTATCTTCATTTTAGATGTCAAAAAGTATTTGCGGCTCCCAGTGTTTTCTTTTGCGTGGAAATCGCGTCTTAATGGCTCTTTGGGTGTTAAAGGTTGCTGACCCCTGGTCTAGACTGTCATTTTGTTTTCCAACATGACATTGACTCAAAACATATATCACTCCTGGTGAAGAACTACCTCCAGAAACCCAAAGTGAATTGACTGACTTGCACAAAGCCCTGACTTGAATCTCATTTTAAAATCTGAGAACTGAAGACCAAGGTCCATTCCAGTAGACCACCAAACCTAGAGAATGGCTTGGATTGCTTGCTGGAATTGTGACATAACTGACTGTTAGGTTTTGTTTGTTATTAAATAATTTTGTTTCTGTGTGCAAATTAAAATAATGTAAGCATCCAAAATATGTTGCAAAATCCTCGCTCCGTTTAACAGCACTTGGGAAACACTTAAAAAGAATTACATTTTCATAGTTGGAGTTAATAATTCTGACCTCATCAATAGCTGGCATTTTATCAGGTAAACTAAAAACAGGTGCCAGCTGCAAAGTTATCGAGAGTGGACAGTACAGCTAAATCACTGAAAAATTCCACAGAGCTGAGGGAATCTGCAGACTCAGATGATTACGATGTAATTTAATTCATCAATACAATAGGAGCAGCCTTAACATTTCTCTTGGAACCTGAAAGGATTCATAATAATAAACAACCAGTCTCTAATTCAAATAGCTCAATACAAAAAGTCAATAAAGAAAAATGAGGATTGCTTGCAGTGACATATGAACGCGCGTTTGAACAGGGAGCCTTATGCGTCACAGCTGAAAATTTGGCTGGACATCCGGGACGCAGATGACGATCGTGGCAGATAGCAAATGCCAAACACAGAGAGATGTTCAAAGACAACAGAGCACAAAATGGGACTAATGACTGCCTTTTAGTCCAAACGACTAGACAAAACTGACAAAAGGAGACATACAGAGCATCACAGATGGGTGCATACATGGGAAAATGTGCCCACTCTGATGCTGCAAAAGTGGTCAAATGGCACATTCTTAAAGGAAGCTAACGTTGAGGGCTAACAACAGCAGGAAATGACAAAAACTCATTTCTTGTGCAGCCACAAGAAAACAAATCCTCTGTGGCCTGTCTCTGCATTACCTAAACAAATCCTTGATGTATGTTAGAACATACCTGTGGTTAACCAAGCCATGACATCTTCTCTCTTTCTTTGCAACCCACTCTCCTTTAGCTTTAGGATTACATAAATGCTAAAAAAAAAAGTAGGTCAACACAAAGGCTTGCACATTTAACAATAGCAGATCACGAGACCCTTGCCCTACATCCACCACAAGGTTCTGGCAGCCTGCCTTATTAAAAAAGCATCTGCAGCCAAACCTACTCCACTGTCAGATAGCTTTTACTTGGGTCTGCCAAAATGTCAGAGCTCTGAGGAAGAAAGCGACACACTGTAGTCGGGCATGGGCTGAGATTGGTGTAAAAAAGAAAAAGTAAATTGAAAAGGTGGGACCTTAAAGCTAGGCCAACATTACAAAAATCTCTTTCAAAGGGTCAAAACGCAGGGCAATGTGTGTGATTGTTAAACTGGGTGTCTTTAGCTTTTGAAAAGCATATGGTTTCTGTGAAAAATAATTACGCTTGAAGAGCAGAGAAAAGCAATCCTCATAAAATTACACATTATAGTTCAAAACAGCATAATAAGGTATAAGGAACCTCTTGATCATAAACTGAGACTTTTCTGCAATTAGCTTTCTATTAATGCTTTAGTGACTGTACATGATACACTGATTATTTTTCAGATTAATAATAATAACTAATAATAAATAAGATGGACTTTTAACACAGTGTCTATTAAAAATAAATCCCTTGAATTACCTCTAGTCGACAGAAGATTTAAGGATCTTTTCACCGAGTGAACTGTAAAGCCAATGTGATTACAAAATCTCTTCCACATCCTCAAAGGTTTGTTCAGTGTAACTGATAAGCAGTATAACTAGAAATGACGGGAGATTAAGTAGTACATCCGTTGAATAAAGAATCCCTCTTAGATAACACTCTTAGCCTCTGAAATTATCTGTTATCATGGAACAGGGCCAAGCACATTTGTCTGCAGAAGAGCAAACACATCGATGGGATTAGAAGCCTGTCAAATGTGACGTTAATATGTTGCTCAGGTGAAGTAATACGCTAAAAGGAAATGTTGAGAAACTTCATCCACAAAAAAGGTTTGACTCAATTAGCGTTTTGTGTTGTGACACCTTGCTGGTCACAGTGCAATCTCACAGAGAGACTGAAGCAGAGCTGAGTACTGTAAAAATAAGCAGAAATAAGAGCCCGTTTGACAAGTCCAATGTCTGTCCCAGAGCAAATAAAGCACTCGCTCCAATCTGCTGTCTACCTCTCACTGTGATGGTTCCACAAATACAGGAGAGCTGCAGGCTAGGAACTATTGGAAAGCAGCAGTATGGACGTGGTTGGTTACAAACTTACGTGAGTCTTCACTCTGGGGTAAACCAGAGGGGGCCTTCAGTAAATACATCTGGACTTGGCAACACTCCTCCATGTTTATTGGGTTTGACCCCCACTGATTGGACCTCTACACCCAAACAAGGGAAAAAACCCAATAATCTTTCCCACCTCAGGGGCAAGTACACTTTACCCCTTCCCTAGCTAAAGTGGTCAGTATCTTATCAAAAAAAATAACAGCACTGAAAACTGAAGGACAAAAGCAGCTACCACAGAGAAGATCAATTACACATGAAAGTCTGAGTGCAGTGATGGCTGACTGGGCTCAGCAGCATGTTCCCCAGCTGAATGGCATACATAAATAAGATCATAAAACTGGCATCAATTAGAAAGAAAAATAAAAGCCAAAATGATAATCAGTTTTTACGGAGTACAATTTGCATTTGCTGATGATCTTTTTATGCATAGTATAGTAATATTAACCTGAAGAGATAAAAATAGATTATTCTATTGGATTTAGGTCAGGCAGGCATGGAGGCCGGTCAGTGGTATCAATTCTTTCATCCTCCAGGAACTGCTTACATACTATCGCCACATGAGGCCAGGGATTATCATGCACCAAGAGGAATCCAGGATCCACTGCACCAGCGTAGGGTCTGACAATGGGTCCAAGGATTTCATCCTGATACCTAATGGCAGTCAGGGTGCTGTGCCTAGCCTGTAGAAGTCTGTGCGTCCCTTAATGACAGACCACCAAACTGGTCAAACCGAATAATGTTAGTTATTCACAGCTTCTCCAGATCCTTTCATGTTTTTCACATGTGCTCAGGGTGAACCTGCTCTGTGGCGGTATTGTAATTATGGCATTGTAAGGGAAATGCCAATCGGACTCCATCATCCAGGGCTGTGAGCCCTCTATAGGATGTTTGGCTATCAGTTCACTCCCTAATGAAGTCTGTTTCTGATTGTTTGGTCAGAGACATTCACACCAGTAGCCCTCCTGGAGGTCATTCTGTAGGGCTCTGGCACTGCTCATCCTGCCCCTGCTCTTGTACAAAGTAGAATATACTGATCCTGCTGATGGGTTAAGGGGCTTCTTTGGCTCTCTCCAGCTCTCATAGAGTAACGGGCTGGCTCCTGGAAGCTTCTCGATGCTCTTGAAACTGTGCTGGGACATCTGAGTCAGTGACATCTCAAAACACGTGCTCTGCTCCCTGAGACATGAGTTTGCATGAGTTTGATTTTTGTTCTGTGCTATGCAACATTTCCTTCACCACCTTTCTGCTCACACACTTAACTATACGCACTGTTACTGGTTTAAGTTGCTCTCTTATATTCCTTTTTATTTAAACACACAATCTTTTATTTGAATTTTGGAGTATATTTGTTGTCTCTGTGTGTCCAGTCTGTGATATTACAAACTCACTACAATCACAATATCATTGGAAATAATGTAAAGGTATCACGGAAGGATCAAGGAAGCAAAACTGTTTCATATCTATAACAGTGTGAATGATCATTATTTTATAGAGTTTAGCAGTTTAGGCTTGAGTTTTCTCAACAAAAACACACATTTTGCCAGTATTACCCAACCCAGTACAGGTGGGGTTCATGAAGGTTATAAAAACTATTTCCCTGTAGAAGATAAACCACAGACACAAGACCTTTTATTGGAAGGGAATTCTATCCTGACCAAAAGGGACGCCTCTTTGTACAATATCATTGCGTTACCATTGTATTATATTGAGCAGGACAAATACATTACTATCTAAATTTCAAAAGGTTGCAAAATGCAGACAGAAAAACAGAGCAGTATGCTCCTACAACCACCTGGAAAGTATTGCGAGCTGCCTGAACTGACTGGAGTTTGTTAATAAACATTTAAATCAAACAATTATGAAGGACATTCAAAAACAATGAACTGACGTATTATGGTAATATGCGTCAGTAGTCATGTGAAATGGAGGTTTTGTGGAAGTACAGATGGATCAAAAGTTGAGTGGAAATTATAATGCCTGACAAATGTCACCAGAAATCATTTCCCACAACCTGCCAGGCTTTCCGAGCTCTGTGGTATAACCGCAGCTCATTACCCTTAGACAATCAAAACTTGGCATTTGTCTTACATGTACCAAAGATGATTCAGCTGAGATGATTTAGCTGAGATGATTTGAGTAGGAATCACCGTTGAGTTTGTTTTAGTTCCATGGGTTGAGGCTCATGGAAAGCCAAAGTAAAAATACCCAGAGCTCCCACATATTTAAGCTGTTTCAACATTTGCGAGGCCCGTGGTACGCTACAGAACGGAATGTCC
>NW_005187473.1:2076784-2125196 GCF_000239375.1 Pundamilia nyererei | reverse complement strand
GTTTGTCTGAATTTATGTGGCCAACGACTTGACCCACCACTGCCTTTTCCAGAAGAGGAAAAATGCATATGGTGCTTTAGGAGTGCACGGCCGCGGACGAGTCAAGAAAAGATGCTTTGGGTGACTCATGTTTAGTTGAAGCTATTGCAAAGGCTTTCCCCTCGCTCTCTTTCCTCCCACACAGGGAGTCCTCTTAGTGTATGGTGCTGGCCGACTGGGAGAGAGGAAACCCGAGCTAAAAGGTCAGGAAAGCCACAGACGCGAGGAGGGAGGATACAGGCAGTCAGAGAATTTGAAACTCGCTGGACATGAGAATCCTGAGTGACAAGAGTTGGTTCGTTAAAAATCCTTCCTCCACACATTTGCCGATACTGTTAATTTTTGTTCAGGCTATTAATGTTCAGAATATTTGCATGAAAATAAAGCCAAATTTAGCTGCAAACTTATATAACCACAATATTTGGCCACTGTCTGACGCATACTGTCTAGATTGTAAGAAAATCTGTTGATAGCTTTTCATTTCTGCATTCTTTGCATTGTTGAGGTGTTCCAGCGGTTGTTCCTCTTTGCTCCGTCCAGAATACTAAAAAGAGTCTGGAAACACAGTGCGTTCTGCAGAAAGAAAACACCATAGCACCACACAGTTACACCCACTTTTTCCAAAGAATGCAATGGATGTGATCCGAAAGGGGAAAAAATTACAGTTTGCCAGGCAAACTATAGACAAACTGCCCATTATAAGGGATTTCCCAAAACAGCCAACAGCATGTGATGTATGGGAGGGGCTGGTATGGAAAACTAGGAAAAGGAGTATGTGTTTTAATCTTAAAAAGGAAAAAAAGACAATATGGGCCAAAAGGTTTCCCATAAATGTTAATGAAGGGCTTTCCCAGAATTTTTTTTTTCCTTCTTTCAGCATGAAACAAGAGGTCAGGTGCTAATGTTAACCAGCAGGGCTGGATCCAGGAAACTGCCTTTCAAGTATAATAGACCATGTGGAATTAAACATACTGCAGGGATTTCGCAGTTAGGTAGTTAACTTTGCATGCATGATGATGTGCTAAAAGAACAGGACAGGCCTCACCAATAGAGGCACACATGTCTGACGAAAACCAATGCGACCGACTCATTTTTATTTACAAAGCCTTTTGCACGAAGGTAAACTTCTTTCGATTCAATTTATACATTGAAAAAGCACCAAGAGTAAAGACTCTACAATAATAGACAGGACAAAAGACACACTGTGGAAGAGAATCAAAGATAAATAACTAATTTAATAAATAATGGTCTGTGAGAGAGGTGTTATGCTAGCGTGTGACACCAAGATTGTTACTAAGTTTGTCTGTTGCCTATCAACAAACATGCTTTATGTAAGGTATGCTGCAGTGCATTTGCAGGTATGTGCAGATATCTTAGATTGACAGAAATCAATCAAGAATGACTTTTTCTGTTGTCCATAACTGCTTAGCCAGTTACAATTCAGTTTTTGTCATAGTCAATATCTCCTTCAGGATTTATTCAAGCAAACACTATGCAAGTGCAGGCCCAATGTAGTGAAAGCAACTTCAGCTCATCTCTGCTGTCAACAGAAAAGCTCTACATATCAATTCTCTGAAACAGCTGAAGGCTAAATCCAACAAATCATCTGTGTTTTGTGGATTCTGTTGCGTAGCCAGAAAATATATGCACAAATATGATCCTGCAGGCTATGAGTCTGCAAAGTTGCACCAGCCTGATGTTTTTTTTTCCTTTTTTTTTTTTTTCCAATTGGCATTGGAAAAAATGTGATGTCTTCATCTCAATGTAGGAGTTATTGTACAGCAACTATGCCTAAAGAATAGCAAGGAAATCAAACTGTAACCAAATCAGAGGAAATGCATGGAATGGATACTGACAACCAACCAACGTGGTCAATCACAGGTTATTTCTCATTTAAATCAATAAAATACAAATGTGGTCTCAACTTTGAGCACAGTTTGATCATGTAAGTTTAATATAAGTGTATAACTTTTACTAAAATGATTGATTCTTGTGAACCGTGGACAGACGGACAGATTACAGACACAGTAAGCCAAAAAATGTCAGAAGCAGCGTTTCCTTTTGTTGTGATAACTTTCATATTGAGTTCACAATGAAGTAACAGAAATGAAATGTAGGATCTACTTCCCAGCTAAATGTCATCACAGTGGGAGACTACAGAGACAGCTATACTCATTAAATGTCGAGCACTTCTTTTTAACATTTAAAAACCCCACAAATCCACTTTCAGTCTACAAAGTAGTATAAGTAATGTAACCCGTGTAACAGTGTGTGGTCAGGACAGCTCAGTCTGTTCACCTGAGGTTTCCCAGTTCTGTAGAATCAGGAAACTGTGGAAAGTTAGCTAAAGTCAAATCCTTTTCTTTGTTATTCATTAACAGGTTTTGTGCCAGCTCAGTTTTTATGCACTGTACGTTTGATCTTTGACTCGTCTACTGCTCTCGACTGTGTTTTGATAACTTTGCACATTTGGAATCTGCTTCTAAATAGGACCACAATCAAAAAAGTGAAAGTTGGTGGTTGTTACATTTCAAAGGGTCTAACTTGTAATTTAAACAAAATAATTTTATGTTTCTATAGTGAATGTAATAAATTATGCACAAACTGTATCAAATTCAACAACTTACACTTAAGTGTGTATCCTTTTCAGCCCGTTTGGGCAGCGGCCTTTCTGTGTGGAGTTTGCATGTTCTCGTGTTTGGTGGATGGATGAACAGCTACGCAACTACTATGTGAATTTTGTTATAAATCCACTTGATTGAAGGGAAAAAACACACATGACAAGTTTTATGTTAACCAGACTTATTAAAGAAGCTACATATTATAAAAATGAGGATTCTGAACGTTGAATCATGCAAAGCTAGACCGGTAGTCCAAGAATAAAAATGTCGAATCAGAAAACTGATTCTGTTTAAGATTGGCATTATAGAGGCTGTAGCTAATTAAAGATAATTAAGCTGATACTGGATAAACAAAATAAAACTGTCCCAGACTTTAGTTGTTGAGTTTAGAGGCCTTTATTCATTTGAAACTAGAAAAATAATCAAAGAAAATAATTTCGATGGAAACGGTCAGCTGACGTTGCACTTACTTTGTGATATTACTCACTTGCCTGCTACCCTGAGAGTGAGTCTGATGTCTAGCTGACCAGTAATCCTGTTATTTCTCCTCACAGACACCACAGTTATTTAGCTAGCTAGTTAGACCCGAGTCTTTGGCAGCCTCCTTCTGCTTTCCTGTCAGAGATAACAGCCTGCCAGCAGTCAGCCTGACTAGCTATGTCTTTGAAGCACCACATGTAACCCATCTGTGTGTGTGTGTGTCTGTCTAGGAGAGCCACAGCCACTCCCCACCTCACCTTAATACTGCTGAGGCATGGGCTCGAAAGGCCACAGAGATCAACTCTTGCCCCTGGGCCTCAGTGCAAAAACATCACCAGTGCTGCAATGCAATGAAGTGAGACTGACAGTAATGGAAACAGCATACTTTTCAGACACCGCAGGGAATAGCAAACATCTCCATGTCCTGGACAACAGGACATCTCATCCGTCACGATATAAACGGGCAGGTTTCACAATGATTAAATTACATTACACATAATAAACAGTGAAGTCTGAGCATTTTTAAAAGATAACAAAAACATAATAAAAATAACAAATTCATTAGATTGTTTCAAAAGCAACCAGGATATTATTGCATGGTTTATTAGTGTTAGGTTATTACTACAGTTTACTTGAGACGTACAGACATTCCTCACACTCATTTCCGAATTTTGTGTTGCATATTGATCACCGTGTGATTAAAGGGGATTCAAAATGTCTTAACTTCCCAAAGAGATGTGGAACAAATATATAAATTCTAATCATCTTTTTGCTAATATCACTTTCAGATAATAGACCATTCTGGATTTATTTTGTGTAAACTGCAAATGTGTCTTTTGTGACATCTGTCTGTGTAGTTCTTACTAATATCTGAGATTGCAGTTTCTCTGCCTATGATGGTAGAAAAATTGCCAAGTAAAAATTATTGGTCAGTGGGTGACATATGTTCAACTTTTGATGACATTAGCGTCAGCTGTGCCGACCAGACAGGCCCCCCCCAACATGGGTTTAACCTTAGACAGCCACCACAAAGTCACCGATTGGTTTCTAGACTTTTCTTGTGTAGCTTTCAGATTCTCTCTCTCTCTTTTTAAGCATGTCTAGATAAGCCCTAAAACATTCTGTTTTATTTATAAAATGCTGTATGTAATGAGACTTGAGACATATGACCATGAACTCACTAAGTCTGTAAATCAAATGAGAAGGTGGTTAATTCTCTTATGGATTTTTCAATAATCACAATTCTTTTTGTGACCAGAGGATTTGCAGGTTTAAAGCACTTGCTTTACTTTTTACACCAGAAGGCTACTTCCATCTTTTATAAACAGTTTACCTGTTTAATCACCCGTCCTGACAGGATATGTTCTGCAACACTTCTCTTGCGATTGATTAATAAGCGTCCCCTGGATTTACAGATCCAAGGGACGCTTCCATAACAATAACAGCTGACATAATCATGCAGCATAGGCAGCAAGTTTTTTGCTCAAGTGAATTTACAAGCAGAAATGCCAAATGTTCTCGTTGTCTTGGGTTTAAGCTTCTCAGAAGTTGTGATACATCGCTCTCTCCTATATAATAATATACTACTTTCTTTTTTCTTTTTTTTTGGAGGGGTTGGCATAGCAACACTTTAGATTTGATAGACTAAACAATGAACCGATCACTAAAGAACCCACGTCAGATTTAAAACTACAATGTAAATAAAACAGTGTTGGAAGTGAAGACCTGACATGTGCTACAGCTTGTCTGCAGATTAGAGAAGCAGCTTAAAGGTAAAGAAGCGTGTCACTCTCTCCCCCTCCTTCACTCTCCGTTACAGAAGTCGATAGCTCTTCGAGCTCCCCTTCTATCTGATAACATATAGAGCTGCTCGGAAGCTCTTAAACTTCACCATATTTCACATTCTCGGGATTCTGGATGGTGTGACCTCATTGGGTGAGAAGAGCTGGTAGGAAAATAGCCTCGGGCCGAGTCTTTGCTTCAACATGGAGACTTAAGCTAACAAAGAATGCATGACTATGTGCAAACTTGACTGAGGTATACTTGCGAGTGAAAACAACACACTTTCCTCCGAGAACGCGTCGTCACTTCTTTGAATACACCAGCTTGTAGGAAATATAATGTCAGTCGATACTTGTTTACATTTTTGTAAACTGGCACTGAGAGAAGCAGCAGCTACTTTCGGCAGCTACCTTATTCACAAGGTCTCGTCAGGAGGGGACGGTCCACATGTTTCACTTGTATTTTTACACCGACTGTTCCTTATGGTGCACCCCCAAAAAAAGATCTGTCTCTACTCTGTGGATTGAACCATGCGCCCTAACAAGCTGCACCTCAACCAGACCCATTTTGGTAGCGATCACCGATCATCTGTGTATTCAACCATTCTTCTTGCTGCCAAGAGTTAATTAGGAAGGAATCCAAGCTGCAGTTTTGGACATCTGGCATGTGACATCAACAAGATGAATGGCGTATGGAAAATGCACTGCATTTAAATATTGTGTTTAGAGTCAAGACATTTTACACCGCAAGCTTCATTCACACAGCACTTTTTCTGTCACACTCAACAATGAGACACCGGGATCAGTTTTAGTGTTCAGTATCCTGCCCGTGGCTGCTTTGACATGAGGATTAAAAGAGACGGGATTGAACCCAGATGGAGGTGGTAGGAAGTACAAGTGCATGAATGAGAATAGGAAAGGAAGGAGGATGAGCAGGAGGCAGTGGTAGCTGAGCAGCTCTGATGGCAGGAAAGCAATTTTATGGAGCTCTGCTTTATGGAATCTTTCTGGAATACAGAGCAACCATTAGGTTTACTAATCAAGCCGAGTGTGCGTCCCCGTGCGTGTGTGTCTGTTTGTGTATGCACGTGGTGAGTGAGCTGCATTCCTCTCACTGAAGCAGGTAATTACTAGCTGGTGATAAAAAGAGGAGAAGGGGGCATTGTGGGATAGCTATGGTGTGAGTCGCCATTTCTATCAGAGCTTATTGAATGGCTGGAGGTGGACATGATTAACTACACAGCTGGAAGCTCAGGTATGCACCGACACACATGCTGACACACATGTGCGCACACAAACCCACACGGGCACATGCTTCTTCCACACAGCGACATGTGTACAAAGTTATGTGAAAGTCGATGTGAAAATGCTTAGAAAATATCTAAGAAAGTATGTATACACAACACGTCACGTCATCTAAAGTGTGCAGCGTACACATACACAAGCAAAAACACAATTTGGAATATATATAGTCTTTTACGTAACATGAGCAGCCAGAGGGTCTGAACCACAGGTTCCTGTTAAATTCTCAGTTCTTTTGACCTTTGGGCTGAAGGAAGGACAACACTCGGTGTATAAATGCTCAATCAACAATCATTTTATTCCATACAACACTTTTGAGCGCGGGAGGGTGTCCGCCTGATCTCAAAGTGTCTGAGCGTTTCTCACATTCTTATACCCTCAGCCCCCCTCCAAAGTCATAAAACCTAAACATCCACATTCTTTCTCTCTCTCTCAGTGAGCCTAAGCTATGACCTTGGCTTCCTGTGCAGTGTGTTCTGTTCTTTTCTAATCAGACAAATAAAGCCATGATTCTCTGAAAACAATATTTCTTATAACTCAGCAGTATCATAAAACAATATCATCCATTCACAATAAATCAGCAGTCTAATGTAATACAAATCAGTTTAATAAATGTAATAGTTATCACCTTTTTATAAGTCAGGAGAATAATGCAAACTAAAACTGCATAATTTCCCAATCTTTAATTAGGGGTATAATGTAGCACAAGATAATAAAATAATCTCACACTCCATACAGGGAAGCAGAGAAAACAAATGCTGCAGGATGTCCTTTCAGCATAATTGATGCATTTCCCAGCCACAAATACCGACGTTAGCCTGGGATGCTGCAAAACAGATTCACAAAAACCCAACCTGTGATTTTACCTTATAAGGGATTGAATGTTTAGTGCTAGGTTGTGTCTATAGTGTATGTCTGGGTGAAAGTGTGCTCCGAGAGCTCGGTTTAAGTTCAGGTGAGAGCATTTCGCACAGCAGGTGAGTCTCTTATCATCTTGAGATGGCGCTGCTGGCTGCTTCAGGGGCGGTTTGGGAAAGCATTAAGAAGATGAACAAAAACAATTCCACGGTTACCACATGGTCTAACACTGTTCCACTGCTCCGGTCTATGCCAGCAACACACACAAACAGGACCGCCTGGTGGTAGGTCTGAAGTGGAACATTGTTGTAATTCTAGCAGCGTCAAACCCAAAGCCTCTTTTCGTCTGCAACTCTTGAAGATTCTGCACCATTACAGTTAATATAGACACAGCTGTCTGCTCCATCCCTGCTTGAGAAAACAGTTTCGCACTCCAAGCATCACAGGAAAAAAAGCTTCTCTGATCATTGTCACAAGCCACCATCGCTTCTGTTTTTTGCAGGTGAATTTTTTAAAAGGCTGCCCGGCTAAGGTCAGGGGTTCAAACATTCTCAGAATAGTAATTAAATATCCCTCTCCTCTTTCTAAAAATATATTGTCCATGATTACGTTTAAATGAAGTGCTGCTACCAATAAAGACGTCTGTTAGCGTAGAGGTCTTGACACATACTTTCTCAGTTATAACCTTTTCAATTTCTTGTATTCTGGCCTTGGCTGTTTGTCTTGTTGTCTTATCTATAGTCAATTACACAAAGACAGAGCAAACTGCCACAGATTAGCAGTAATTCAATGCTGACAAACTTTAGACAAGGTGACTTCACACAAAAAAAAAAAAAAAAAAACATTGCAAAAAGAAAAAAATCTGCATTTTTTTTTTAAGACTGGGACTACTAGAACATTCAGATGTCATCACTCTTCCTTGCTGTTGCAGAGCAAAGCTAAAGTGAACCTATAGAATGTAGATCTAATTATGGTGGTTCAGACACAGCTGCAGAGCTGAAACTGAATACTGATTAAGCCACCCAAGTGCTTTAATAAACCCAACATATGAACGAGAAACCTAAAGTTCCTTCATTACTACAAACACGCAAGGTCAAAGCATGCACAGAGTACTGCGTTACGGGGCAAGGCCGACAGTTTGACTTTAAACTCACGTGCAGAAAAGACAAACAGCAATTCAGAGAAACAGTGCAAGCTCACACAGCTCAATGACTCAATATACAGTCCAAGTGCCCTATCAACAGCTGCTGAGCTACATACGCAAGTATGCTGACTTCATGCCAGTCATAAGAGTAATATCTCACTTTGGAGTCACCGGTCACAGCCAGACATTATGACAAATAGCTTGGTGAGTGCTGAACAAAGACTGTTCATTTAGGGTCCCCAGCTAAGTTTAGCCTCTGCTCAGGGCATGCGGCCATTGGACTAAAAGCACCTCCGTGCACGGTAGCACACATTTGACATACTTTTTCTACCCTCTCACCAGCAGTGACACCACACGTGACTCACAGTGTTTGATTTCAGATGGTTGGAGTGACAGAGGAGAGCGGTGCAACAGCTGACGCGAAGCTGATGCATAGCAGAGCCGCTTCATCAGGGGCGTTTCCGGGATTTTTTTTTAGCATAGTTAGCAATATTCAGTCCAAAATATTTAATAAGTATAGAAAACTGGTTTATAAGCCACAATTTCCAAGCTATGCAACCTTGCCTCCTATTGGAGATTTATCATGTGAAAAGTAGGAGTTACAAGTTCTAATTCTTTTTTTAATTAGCTTAAAGTTCACAGGTTGCATATTCAAATTTACTGAAAATAGTTAAAGTAAATGTGCTCATGTGAAATGACACTTTTTGAAATCATATACACGATATTACTGGGATATAATTATATATAGCTTTCATCCAGTAATGTTGGGAATTGTCAGATTAACGGGCGACACACACGCAGGCACGTGCACACACACACACACCATCTGTTCCCCTTCTTGACACTCCCCTGAGCTTCATGCAATAAAAAGCACTTTACAGAAAATGTTCAAAGTGTTCATATGTATTAATAATATTTAACTCGTAGACTTTTTCACAACAACAAAATGTTGCTTTCTCCAAACTGAAATTTTTTGTCAAATAAATTTCCAGAATCTCCACACTTCAACTTCTTGGCTGACATGTTGCTACAGCTGTAAATTATGTTTCTGCACCACTGTAAGAGATCACTGCCAACACTTGTATCAACAATCATTGTTTAGGCTGTGAAGTATTTCAGTGGTAGCACTGAAAACAAGCCTCACTCCCATTCTCTGTCCTAACTGTATAGATACCAGATTTGCAGAAAATGACAGGAAATCTGAGGAAAAATGCAACAAACACATGGACTCCGTCTAGAGGTCCCCGGACAGTGGGACCTTTCGACTGGAACACCTGTCTGTGCTGTTGTATTATCCTCTCCATCTTTAATTTATCATTCCTGTGCAGTTAAGCTCTGAGTTCAGATGGCTGAAATGATGAGTTCAGACCGTGGCTTATCCCTGTGACTAATCACGAGCCTGCTGGTTCAGTTCCACTTATTCCATCATTGTCTCCAAAGACACCAGAAACCCCTGCTGAGTGGCTTGAAGAATCCGCTAGACAGTTGCATAATACAGCAGATTACAATGTGAAACAGAATAACCACATTGCATAAAGTAAACTGACAATTTAACTGTTGGTAGACACAACATGCTTTTTTAAAATTGAATACACATTTAAGGTTTTAAATCTGAATTTGAGTGCTAACAGCAATTGATGACACAGTGAATTCAATGGAAAGTTTCTATGGTGAGATTGTGCAACCTGGAGGCTGTTCTCTATTCACAAAGAACCCTAAATGAACTTCTGCTCTGAGTTAATGGGCCACGCATGACCAGCTCAGTCCTTCTGGTATAAGCACTGGAAACGAAGACCAAATGTTCTCCTGCAAAGAGTTACTATAAGGGAAAAAGATCTGACGTCTATTTGTACATCATAGCAAAACCTTTCCACATCCTCTAAACTTTGTTTTGATTTTTGCCCCAATCTATTTAGGAGCTTTCCCCAACGAAGCCATCAGCCCTAGTCTTGTTATCATTGAATGATGTCATGGGCCTAATCTGAGATGATTACGCAAATGGTGGAGCGAACTGTGTTTTAGCCAAAGGAAAATGTGGATTCCTATGTTCCTACAAAGTATGGGAAGAGTGACAAGGAATTTGGCTTCACATTAATCTCTTCCTCTTGCTTTGGAAGCTTTGGATGGACACCAAATTGTTCCATTGTAAATGCTCAGCGTTGTTATTGTATTTCTCATAACAAAAGTAGATTCTTTCTAAAGGCATCGGCAAAGAAACAAAAAGAATGAGTCAGACACGATGGAAGGGGTTGCATGCAGAAAGTCATTCTGTGCCAGAACAATCAATGCAAGGCACTCGTGCTCTCTTATGTTCCATTAGTCATTGTCTGAATGGGAATGACAATTGAAGAGGAAGAACGTTGCCGTTTCATTAAAGCAGTTCCTCTTCCATTACACATAAACTTAGGTAAACAACAAGGGAAAAGTGAGCAATGAAATGTGGAATTATATGACAGTCATATAAGTCAGATTTTGCCATTAGGTGTAAAATCACATGTTTTACATTCCTTGTGTTTGGTACACTGCAGCTGTTCCAGCATCTTGAGTCTTTACTCCTTACCCGTTCCATAAATTGCCAGTCTAGTGTGCGTTAATCCTAACTAATTCTTAATTATTGAAGAGCCACTTGTGGGCCACAGTTGAAGATGAAGTGTAAGCAGTATGTGACATTATTAAATCACCAGAATAATCATACCTCAGTGTCTGCTTTACCTCTTTGGCTCTGAGATAGAAAGTTAAGCAGCTCTTAGTCCAGCTTCAGCTCTATCATGCAAACATGAAGGTAAATTTTCTTAGAAATGTCCGGATGGTCCCTCTAACAAGGCCGTAACGCTAAACTGTTTCTGGTACAGTTAAGTCTCAGAGTCCAAGGTTAAACTTGTGAGACCAACATTTAACAAGAGTTTGAGGTGAGATTGTGTGGATGTGCATGTGTCTTAAAAGGATGGACTAAAACTCTTTAAAAAAGAATGATCACTATTTAGTGTAACTTGTGCCACCTTTGACGAGGTATTCCAAGATCACATAGCTTTGTTTTCAGGGATTGCACGATGAAAATGATCAAGGAAACAGTAGGTGTACCCACCATTCATTCCTAATCTATGAGTGTGTACGAGGAGGCCATAGATACAACACTGAGTCATGATCCATTCTAGCACCAGAACCTTACATGGTCAATCTGTCTCTTTATGCATCTCGCAGGAATGCCGGCTTGTGCAGAGCAGGTGAAGGCCAAGAGCTCTGTAACATTCTTGAAGAGACCTTGATGCCACACTGCCATGACAAATCATTCCTACAGGCCTCAGGCATGACTTTTAAAGCATGAGGTAACTGTAGAAATCGGGTTATGGGCGTGGGATCTAAGGGCTTATATATGGTTCAAGCACAGATGATTTAACATAAGCCTATTTGATCTGTGAGGCAAAGACAATACTTTCATTTATTTGAAAGCATACTCAGCGCTCCTCCTAAATGTCTGACACAACTCTGAGCTTCGAATTTACATAAATTTTAAAGTCAAACTGAAATTTATATGCATGCACATTTTGAGCGCTTCTATGGCAGCACTTAGTAGATGAGCTGTGAACTTCTCCAGTGCACACTGACTGGAGCAAGTCATAGTCATTACGACCTGTGAAGATGTTTTTTTTTTTTCCCCTCTACAGTAAAAGGGGATTTTACCACTGATTCATGTGTATTCATTTATTCTTTTCATTCAGTCAGTGGCAGCTCTGGCATACTCACGGCTCTGTGGGTGGCACACTGAGGGGTCTAGCTAGCATCACCGGCTTCTCTCTTTTGGAACAGCAGCTGTTGATACCAAAAGTCTGTCAAAACTCACAAATCATCAGGTAACAGCCTATGGCAGGGGTGTCCAAATCCAGGCCTCGAGGACATCATTTGATTCAGGTGTGTTGACCCAGGGTGATATCTAAAACCTGCAGGCTGTTGAGGCCTGGAGTTGGTCACCCCTAGCTTATGGGGTTCTCTTAAAAAAGTAAAAACACCTTTTTCCTATTAAAAACAAATCTGTTACAGATACTCATTTCTTATATGAATTTCGCTACACATTGACTTTGAAAACTGTGTAACTGTCAAAGACAGAAGTCTCATAATTTAGCAAAGTTACACATAATCTTTTTGGATTTAGTTATACTAAATAAAATCTGTGCTACAATGTAGCTTGCCATCACCAGTGTGTGAATGTGTGTGTGAATGGGTGAATGACTGAATGTGTAAAGCGCTTTGGGGTCCTTAGGGACTAGTAAAGCGCTATACAAATACAGGCCATTTACCATTTACCAATAAGACTGCTATTAGTTTGCATTTGAATGGGCTCCAATTGGCATTTAAATACAGCCTGTTTGTGATAATATGGCAATTAACTGTGAAAATGGTTGCCAGATTGTTACCATACACAGATATTAATATTCAATACTTACATTCAGAGTTCAGCGAGTGTCTCAAAGATTTCAAACAGAAATCTCTCTGAAAATACTGACATAATTACTCCAAGACAGCAATTTAATTGTAAAATAGGACAAACAGTGCTTGGCACCTTTGCTTTTACACAAGAATACAACCAGAACACAAGATGAGCTCATTAGTGCAGACAGACTTTTATAAACACAGTCAAAGGATGATTGTCGGCGATTATTTGTAGACAGGTTGGCTCTCATCACGTGACCTGAATAATGATCAAGAGAGCTGGTCACCTCAGCTACTTGCAATCAGTTTCCGAATGTGAAAAAAAATTCAATGCAATCACTTGGCAAGCACCAATTTCTCCGACTCACAAGAAGGTTGTCGTCCTATTTTTATTTTAGTCTGACTGACCCATGAGCACTGTTCCAGACATACCCCATCCCTCCACCATGGTAATGGCACTTCCAAATGGCAGTGTCCTTAAAGTACAACGTGTTCTGCCACACCACAAAAACTGTCCAAGAATGGCTCAAGGAACATGACAAAGAGTTTAAGATGTTAACCTCAGATCCCAATGCAAACTCCATATCCAACAACGCCACCCACAAGAAGCAAAGGATCCATTGCCAACATCCACTTGCCAAACACCACAGCACACACACAGAGGTGCTATATCTATGCCCTGATGGGTTTTGGTGACAAAAAAAGCTACCAGCATAATATGAGGCAGGTGGTTTTCACGTTGCAGTGGATTTGTGTATCACAGTCACGTTGTTGTAGTAGACAAACTGTGCGGTTTTGCCCACTGTGTCATTATGTCATACAGTTCTTACTTTTACTCTGCACTAAAAGAGTCAAAAGCAATTGAGCCTGAGTCTATAATGTGAAATTGTGCATTTAATTGTAATTTATTATTACTAGACTTTCTCCAGTTTTCCATTTAGTGCGCATATGATTTCTATGAGTGACCTAATGAAATGTCACAGAATGTCACAGAAGACATAAAACAATCTTAAAAAAATTAAAATAAAAAATCAATATCAAAACCGATCAATAGCAAACCTCAGATTGATCTGCCAAGTGTGCTATGAAACAGTAACAGCTAATAACTACCTGAAAAATCATCAGGTTTTTTTCCAAATGGCAGTCAAACCAAAACAAATAAGTTTTTCAAACCAAAGGTGTCATATTTTTTTCTTGAATATAATCATATAAAAGCAGACATGCTGTCAGAGGACTGGAATGTGAAATGGAGCACAGTGGGAATGTCTCTCAGCTTCTGGTGTGTGTGGGCGTGTGTGTAACTCCACAGGTCTGGCGCAGGACAGGTGTGCTTCTTGGGACATAACAATCCCCCATTATTGCCCAGCTAGCATTCAATTACCATCATGTACTCAATCAGTTGGATGGTAAACAGGTAGAAGAGAACATCCATCAATAATTCTGTGCGATGATACCCGACTCCTGCCAGCTAAACACACACATACAAAAAAAGACCAACAACACTAAGAGTAGAGTGTATTTTTGGAGGACAATTCTATTTTTCCAGGCATGTTTCTGTCATTATCATTCCTGGAGTAGCTCATGTTTGAAGTCAACGGGCTGTAGAACAGCACAGCGCTCAGTCCGCACCGAGTGGGAAGAGATGATGGGGAAACCAGGTGCTATGATTGGAGCTACTCTAGCGCCAGAGAGTGAGAAAAGAGACGGCGAGAAATAAAGAGCAGGGGGCAGAAGCTGCAACAGTCAGAGCTTTCTGACCCTATTGCTCTGACTGGAATACATCTCTGTCTGATTAGTTTTTTATTTCCACTTTCCCTGTTATCTGATCGGCTGGTTTCACCTACCATGCACATGATACATCCGCCTGTCGACTTGTGTAGCAATGAAGAGAAGGGAAGCTTAAAAAGAAAAAAAGAGATGTAGTCATGCCAAAAGCCTTTTTGCTCCTTTGCTCACACTTGCACTTTGACCTTATCAGCCTTAAAAACATCTCCAATGAGTACAGCAAAAGAACCAACTAAACATGTGCATCATTATGGGTCGTACACACCAAGACAATGATCATTTATTTAGTAAAGGGTCTTCAAAGACCACCCCTACTCTGAAACACGCAAGAATTAGAAAAACTGGCTAAACTCTGTTGGATGTTTACAATATTGCCAGACTGATGCATTGATCAATGTGCAGACTGGAATATCAGCCAGCACCAAAACCATCTGCACTTGACTCTGCTTGGAAAAATCCACATTTTCACAGCTGAAGAAGTCAAACAAAAGAAAATGTGAAACAATGTTATCAGGTCTTTCCTACATTTTACTAGGTTTTCTTAAAAGCATCTCATCAGGTTTCACCTGCCAGGCATATTTAAGCCATTTTTTGTAAACACACTGTTTAAAAAAAAAACTTTATACACCACGTTAAATAAAATTAGCTGCTCAACTTCTGGTAAGAAGCTACTCAAGCAGTCATGTGAAAGGGAAAAACTAAGCATACCTCATCATTCATCATTCATCAGGTTGTAGTACGACTTTTAATGTTCATTGAGGTTTGTGGGCATTCACTCGTGCACAGCTCTCTTAAGGTCCCACAGCAATTTCACTAAGTTGAGGTCGGAAGCTTGACAGGACATTGCAACAACTTGATTCTTTTCTTTTTTCAGCCAGTTGTGGTTGTGGTTCAGATCATTGTCCTGCTCCTTGACCCAATCTAGGCCAAGCTTTAGCTGTTGGATACATGGCCTCACACTTGGCTCCGCAGTACTTTGGTCTACAAGGAGTTCATGGTTGACTGTAAGGTCCTATGGCTGAAAAAAAGCCCAAATCATCACGCCTCCACCACCGTGCTTGACAGCTGGCATGAGGTGTGCTGATATGCTGTGCTTGGTGTTCACGAAACGTGGGACTGTCTCCACTTTAATCTTGTCTTGTGGTTTGTTCAGATGCAACTTTAAAAAGCTCCCGTAACCAAAAAATACTTGTTCGAATCATACTGTCATGAACCCTTAATGTGCTGACTGAGGCCTGTAAAGTCTGAGATCTAGCTCTTGGGTATTTTTCCATGTTTATAGAGGTGCTCACAATGGCTTTTAATAGGTTAATCAATTGTATTTCATTGGCAGCACCTGGCTGCTACTAACACTCTTGGTTCCTATGGAAGCACCAAGTGTTTACTTATTTTTCCACAGGCCTGCACAGAATCGTATGGAAACTTTATTTTTGACATGGCCATATATATTTGTATTACTTTCTCTTCAGATGAAATGTAGGGAAATCAACTACCTGCTTTCTCAGTCTGCCTCCCTGCCAGAGCTACCATATAACTAATGGATGGATGAGACAAAATTAATTAGGTTAAGTCTGCTCATGTGTAGGTACACAGAAAAGTAAACTAGGAGGAGGATGGGGATATTTTGTCTGCGCTTTGTAGGGAGGAATTGCCTTCAAGGAGATATGGGACTGATGTCATCTTCCTGGAGCCTGGAAAAACAATCAATGCATGAGCAAAGGGGAATCCATTAGGAGAAAAAAAAGAGGGGGGTGCAGGGGTGATGACAACATCTCAACCGATGATGAGTTCAGAGGGCAAAGTCATGTTACTTTACTGATGACCTCTACTAAAAACAAGCCAAGAGAAGCACTGTTTACAGTTGATGACTGCGTCCAAAGAATGTGCTTGAATGCGTGTGCATATGACACAAAGCATGTGAGTGAGTTCAAAGCTCAGGTGAGCATTTCAAGGAATGACCTTTAATCTTAGCCAACAGGCAGACCCTCACACATTTACATCCAGCTATTCAGTAACAACAGAGAACAGATTCCTATTTCAATTAAGACCAGGTGATTTAATAATACATTACATAATGCTATGTGACAAGAGTTTAATCACTAGATAAAACAGGCATAATCATTGTCATTAGTTCGGGTCACAATTATTAACAGCTCAGAAAATAAGAGTTTGTAAACAAACTCTGAGTGCTACAACCTCAATCACAAAAAAATGTCACAGCTAGGCGCACAACATCGCTGGTTCTCATTTAGCATTCATGAATGTAAAGCCTTTAGTGACACCAAAGCCATTCAGTTTATACATTTTACTCTCCTTGCTATTCATAGTGGATTTGCGAAGTGAATACTGAGTGACGCGGCAAAGTCACATTGGGGGGCTTTAATTATGCTGCGATGAAAGGAAAGCTGGCACAGCAACTGCTCAGAGGTCTGAAGCAGGAAGAATGAAAGTTCAATGGATGTTTCGTACACCCGCCTAGTTTAATAAGGCAGGCTAATTCAGTGATGCGATATCAGGATTCTAACAAAAATAACATTTTATAGTGAAAAGTGGCAAGACCATTATGTAGCAGGCAACAGAAAGCATTTAGACTTTGTTCAGTTTTTACTTTTGGATGTGTAGACAGTGTCTATTAGGCTCAAGGCAGTCTACATAAAATGTAGCTGAAGTTCATGAAGTATCCAGGACACTGCTTTTGTGATCAATAACCACTCCCAAGGCTCAGACTGTATTGTTATATGTCTATATGTATTAAGAGTTTTGTTCAAGTTCACTTTACTATATGCTGTGGAAAAAAAGCTAACAAAAACACAAGTGCATTCAGAGAGTTGGCAGGAACCAGGTATGAAGGTATTTTTACTGTAATAGTTAAAGATGGCATCACAATTCTGTCAGATACAGGTAAATGCATCTGGTGGGCCACACAGAGAATATTTTTAATGGTCTAAATGTTGCAGAGACCAGCAGAAAAGCCACAGTAAACATCTCCCAACTCCATCATCTGTCAGAAACATTCATGATATACCAGAACTCATACAGAGATGAAAGAAAACTCGCACTCTTGTCTTGGGGATAAATCTTAATATGTGAGCCTGAATGTCTCCCAGAGAGCCATCTTCCAGGTTTGACTTAGTAAAGTCAGCATAAAGTATTTGTTCCATAAGTGCAATATCATCATGCCATGGGCTAAATTTCCATCATCATCAAAAAGAAATTTCATCAGAAATACTGCAGCATACGCATGTTAAACATTAAAAGCTCAACATAACCATGTGAAAACAACAACAGACACTTAAGAGTCCAGCTTATTGCTAGTTTACCCTAATGTTCCCACAAGCTACATAAACATGAACTGCTGAAACACTTTTTAAGGCTTCAAAAAAAATGATTTTTTGATTTTTATTTTAATCACGCTATGTTGCATCCAGTTACCCTGTCTTTCGCGGGTCGTCACCCGAGTTGCTCCGTGGTTGCCTGTCAACTACACCAGCATTTACATTATATAATGCAGTCCAACACTGCAGCTGATGATATTACATAGCCAGAGTTAATGAGGCAGATAAATTAGCAGAGGGCCGTGACGCCTCAGGGCAGATCTCTGACAGGAACATATATAGAAGCCAGTGATCAGATAAATTGGTATTCAGGTTCATATTGTAACAACACACACACACACGCGCACACACACACACACAAACACACATACATATATAAGGATGGAAGCAGCAGCTGACCTGATGCTCTTGGTTAATAGGTCAAACAATACTATTCCAGAGCAGTAACGATGAGGAATTGTGCAGTCTGTTATGGCTGGACAGTACATGCAGATTTCAGCCAAGAGGAAACCAAGCGTTCCCTGGTGCATGCTGGGACACATCAACCTGTGTGTGTCTGGAAGGGATGTCTGTGTGTACTGGTTTGTTTTTTCAGTGACTGGAAGAAGCTTTTGAAAGTGTGTGCTGTTCTTTGGACGTTTGTTTTGGAGATTGGTCTCTTATCTGATCGTTTGTGTGTGTCTGTCTGGTTTTGAGCGCATTTGTGTATTATTCTGTCTGTGCAAGTGTAGAAGACTCCAGTACCATGTAAAGACGAAGGCTCGCAGTCTTGAGCTCAGCACATTTTTAGTACTTCCCCTGAGACTGCTTATGTCAGGACTGTCTGTGTAGTCTACACCACTGGCTTTCAAAGTCTGACAGTGACAACTTCCCTCAAACAAAATGACACACCTGCATCCTCCAGACACAGCTTTGCATTATTTTAGGTTTGTGTCTATACGGTCACACTGGTTTCACGGGGATAAGCTATGAGAATGTCAGTGTTACAAATATATAAGCACCACATTGATAGGACATTCTCGACTATAGTAAAATTCAAACAATGATAATGCAGCATGAGAACAACTGAAGGGATTAAGCTTCAAGTTTGAAACTACAGTTCCCACAATCCTAACCTGCAGGCACTAATGCAGCCCATTCATTTTCAGCTCATATTTGCTCACATTTTGGCAAATGGGCATTGCTAAAATAATACCAAGTTCAGTATGAGGAATTCCTGATTGCAAAGTATTTAGACACAACTACTTGGTGATTGTTCTGAGCTAGGTTGCACTATGGGGATAGTTCCATGATCAGCAATTCATGCAACAGTAGGAAGTGTGATAACCTACCCTGGTCTATCCTATCACGTGTTTCAACTTGAATTCAAGCAAACTGTGTGTGCTCTTTTTGTTACTCTTTACAAAAACGCCCCATAAAAAAAATACAGTATCAGCTGAGCTCCATCATGTGGGTGTGTTCAGATATGAGTGAGTTAGTACACTGAGCATTCACATGACAGCACTATGGGTTTTAAAATACTGGAACTGCTTCATTAGCTGCGTGTCACAGCTGGGTCCGGCTGTTAAAACTGTTCCAAATCCTAATAAGGAGGGCAAATCAGACCTCAGATGTCTGAGAACATGTAGTCTATATTGTACAGTACATATAGGTCTGAATATAACGTTGTTTCCTTCTATTTGTATGTTGAGCTGCACTCCTCTGTCTGACTGGTGGTTAGAAGACAACTACCGAGGTACTCCTGAGTCATTTTTCTATTTTTGCAGCTGCTACTGCTGAGTGAACCTCTCACGGTGGTTTGTTCTCATTATCTCTGGCAAACAAGACGCAAAACATGACCTTGTGTGCTCCTCTCCATCACATGTTCTTCTCCCTTGAAATCACACTTCACTGCATAGGCTGATAAATGACTTTCAACAACTGTTTGTGAACAGATTTCTCAATGTTCCATCTTAAATAAATCAATTTTGCAGCAGAGCTAAAGTCTGATATTCGGGACTGACTGCAGCAGGTGCCGGCAGCAAGTCAAAAAAAGAAAATCTCTCTCTTTTATTACGTATGAAAGTTCAATTTTTGCATGACTACTGTCATGCATCTGCCAATATTATGCAATTATCTTGGAATCATCAACCAGACTTTGCTTTAGGATGAAGATTATTTCTGCAGTGTAATTTAAAATGTATTCAACCCGGTGCTATCCATGTGCCTCAACCTTTGCAGCAGAGCATGCTTAAAGGTAAATGGACCAATTACAACCGTGGAAAGGATGGCAGAATCTTCCTAATAGCTCTGCTGTAATGACACACGGCATTGTGATGTCACCAAAACATTACTAGAGCTACTTGGCTATCAATCAGCCCCGCTAGGTCTCCGCTGAGAATTGTGAATGCGCTGATAAGGCGACCCACATGCATAAAAGATCACAACAAACCTAAATTAGTTCTTCTCGAGCTTATTTGCCTTCAGGCTTTTTGAGTAATCACCACCTTTCAAGTCAATCACAAATCCTCCTGCGAGGCTTTTTAGCTAGGACAGTGACTGAGTGTGACGTGCCTGTGATATATACCTTTTAACAACAAAGACAGCAGCACATCACTGGAGCAAAATAATGGAACGTGACTGTAAACACTGACTTTTCAGTTCCTCCGTAGGAAATCATTTAATCAACACTTTGAGCTGTTTGAATAATTCACTGTTTTGAAGTGATTTTTTTAGGTCATGGTCAAAAGTAAATTACGTGTTTCTGATTCAGGTGCTTTCAAATGTGAGCAGAGACTGTTCAAGCAAAATGGAAAGACATGATTAACCACTTCAATGTCGACTCCTGGCCTATTTGAGTTTGACCTTATGTCGTCACTTTTTTCCCGTCGTTTGTTTCTGGAGACAGAGTGACCACATTTGGATCAGAGTGGAGTGTGACGTTATCAGCTAGCAAGCGACTTTGGTTGGCAAAAGAGCCTCCATAGACTACATAGAAGTACCATTTAAACATGGGAAACTAATGCTACTGATGTGGGGGGGAAAGCTGAGAAAAAACAGGAGGGTGAGCTTTTACTGTTGTGGCCTGGAATAAGTTGCCCCAGGCTGCACTTTTTCTTCCATTAAAAACACCTTTTCTCCAGTCCTTTCAAGATTAATACCAGAGTTAGCTTCTAGTCAGTTTTAAGTCACTTTTTAATCTTTTTTGTTAGACTTTTTATTTATTGTAAATTTAATGTTTTTATTTGTATTCTTCCATGTTTTATTGCTATTTTGTCATGGTCCTGTGTCTGTTGACTCAGGGCTGTTGTATTAATGACTCTTATCTTGTGTTCTGGTTATGTATTCTGTTAAGGTTTTCCTAATTAGATTTTGGTTTTGTGCTCCCTCTCTTTAGTGTCGAGTCATCCCGTCCCATGTGTTTCCTCTGTTCGCTGTCTGCGTATATTTCCTGTTTTACTTTGAAGGTCTGTGTCTCTTGTCTCGTCATGTCAATTAGGATCAGCTGTGCCTCGCTCCTGTTTTGCCATTCCTCATTCCCCTCCATCTGTACTTATAGCGTGTGTTTTCCTGTGCTCGTTGTCGGTTCGTCTGCGTTAGTTGGTGTTTCTCCGCGTCTCTCTGCCCTCATCCAGTGTTTCTCCCTGTTTGTTCTGTGTTTCTCCCTGTATGTTGCATGTTCCAGGTTTATTAGTTTTTCCCAGTTTAGGTTCATTTCTTAGTGCTGTCCTTACCACCCTCGCTTTTGTTTGTGCTTCACCCATTGTAAATAAAACCCTCACTTGCATCAAGCCAGTACCTGCATTTTGGGTCCTTTTCTCCCACATACCACACGACCTCTGCCGCAGCTGTGACATATTTATTTTTGTCTAATATGTGTTTTTAAAGTGCTTTAAGAATAGTTGGACTGGATTGGAATGAATTAGGTTTGGGCAATCTGTTGCTGCAGCACAGAAAACTAAATTATTTGTCAACTTATTTCAATAAAAGTGACCAACAGCACAGAATGAGGGTCCAATTCAGAGACTTGAATTATCTATTTAAAGTGGCCATGACCAGTTACCAGTTAACAGCTGGTTAAAGGTATCAAGACCTTCATGTAATATCGTGTAATATAAAATTTTTACAGTAGTCAAGAAACCAAATGCAAAAAACAGTTTTTGTACAATCTTGTAAAAGTTTTCATTTTTGCTTCTTGGGAATGTGAACATAAGACTTTGACACCTTTGGGTTATGAACTGGTGGTTATCTTTTGGTTTTATCTTGTGGAAATCACTACAAATTTAGAAAAGACACCCTGCCACACTAGCACACAGGCACTCAATTATTGCTGCTGACCTTTAAAGCTGATACTGGCAATCATGCTTCCTGGAGGGTTAATGTGCTGATCCAGTCGAATAACCAGCTGCTATGAACATCCTCTGCTGGCCAACAGGATTCCAGTTCCCCAGTCTGCCTCCTGACCCTGCAGCCCCTGATCTGTGATCACCTGCCAGGACTGTTTCCAGTAAGGCAGAGAGACCGGCCACACTGGTGTGACTTCTCCCCCACAATGTCTGGTCTAATGACACAGATAAGATGGCACACACACATAAACACACAAGCAAATACATATGTTTAAGTCTATCCCATCAAAAGTCTGCAAAGGAGAAGAGAATTAGCCAATAGCAAACGTGGGTCTGTACAAGGAGCTGCATGAGGAAATGTTTCTGTTTGTCAATGATAAACTTACAAGCTCAGTGTGTGTGTGTGTGTGTGTGTGTGTGTGTGTGTGTGTGTGTGTCACATGCGTGAGGCTTTTTCTTCCCAGTTTTCCGGAAGTCTCCTGGAGCCTCCCACTGCTGTGGGCCCCAGCGGATGACTTCTTATTGTGGGTTTGGAGCCTCAGAGCAATTAGATGAGTTTATGGTAAGCACTAAGAAGCGGAGAACCTTGTCATTCTGTCAGAGCCGATTTCCCCTTCGCGCTAAACACCGACCTCTCCGGGCTGCCAAGGGTGGACGCGGGCCACAGCAGAGATTTAAAAACAACAAAAAAAGGATGTTTTTGAAACCCTGGAGTCAATCAACTTTTACTTCCTGTAGCTGCATTTTGTTGCTAGGTGATTTCAAAAGGCAAAACATGCCTGCTGCTTGCTGAGGGCAGCTGTATTTAATACTTGGTAACAACATTAAGATACAAATTATATGCGCACCAAAATGCACGCATGAATTAAGGAGCATCAGCTGCGGTGAACCACAGCCTGCTGTCATTTTTACTGTGTCTATCATCATATAATCCAAGTATTGTGCAAGGGTGTAGGTATTCACAGGCTGCACAGGGAGTCTGTATAAACATACAGCAGCTTCAAAAGAACCCAACAGAGGCAATATAGGATCAGATAAAGGTGAGGTATTTGGCCACAGATTGACACAGGAGTGAAATTCGAAAATTCTTTCCACAGGGAAAGTGAAAACATTATACACAATAGGAGCACTAGCATAGCATTCTCTACATGAATGTAAAAGAAAGAAAATGCAGCACCTCCCCATGCAGTCCCCAGAGCATTTCCCAACACTGTTGATGTCTTTTTTCCAAGTGCAGTGCCAACAAAATACTTCATCTGCTCCACCTCAGAGGCCTGTGTATCCTCCTGAGCCTCTCTACAAGATTCACCTCTTTACCAAAGCATTTGCTGGAAAACCAAATAAACACAGTTGCACAATGGAAAGGGGGGTCTTATGTAACTAACACTGGCCATGCCGTGGCCCAAATGTAACAATTTTCACGGCTCTGAACTTGAACACCTTCTCTTGCGCGCGCGCGCACACACACACACACACACACACACACACACACACACACACACACACACCACACACACACACACACACACACACTGCCCCATAGGAAGCTAACCAGCTATGTAGCGTGTAGTGCTTTTCTTTTCTTTTCTTTTCTTTTCTTTTCTATCTGCAGGGATTATTGAGAAATAACAGTAGGTGGGCAGACCTATGTGAGCAGAGACAGCTAATGCGGATTTTACGTAAAGAACAATGAGGTGCAGACCCATTCACAACAAGCTAATATTCAATATACCAGGGGGTTACTGCTAAACTTTACTGTGCACATAAAATCTCCTTCCAGTCACGTTCATCTTTTCAGCATCTAATAATATGTTTTCTCTTTGGCGGACCCCAGCATAAAGTTATGAGATGAAGTTGTTTACTGACTGCTTTTAAACATTTTTTTTAAACATTTTTACATCTTGCTTAAGGACCCGTGTGAAATATATTGATGCTGGCTCCAACCCCTACTTAAACTATTCTTGATGTTAATTGGGTGTTTTATGCAGTGACACAATACCTCACATACTTCAGTGCTTGAGACCAGACTGATAAGAGTTTACTTTCTAGAATTAACATAAGAGACTTTAGGAGGAACACCAGTTAAACTCACAACATACAATACTTCATGTTGTATTGTCTTGCACATAACTGTGGCTGTTGTAGTAGGCGATACAATCAGTGTGACTACGCAATCAAGGTTGTGTCATTAACATCCGCCCAGCCTGACAACAGAAAGGGGTCTAAATGTAAAGAGCACTTTATCTGACAGTGTAAGGTTTAATAATTGTAGCAAGAAATAAAATTGTCCTTCATTTTTTAAATATGAAATAAAAAATAAACAAGAATCCATCGTATTCAAAGATTTTCAATTCTACAAGAAAGATTCCCCCGATTTGAGAAGCCGACAATTAGAAAATGTTTGGCAGAAAAATAATTTAATGAGTCAATTATTTGCTAACTGTCTGGATTATTCGACAAATCATTTCAGCAGTGACACAGTTTGGCTGCCGCTGCGAGTGCTGTGTGTGTGAAGGGTAACATAGAAGAAGAGTGTGTTTTCAGTATGATCCTTGGCGTGAGAACTGACTGAAAGCGGACATCACACCACACTGTGACAGCTGAGGGCAGACAGAAGAGGCAACACACATCTCGTCACTCGCCACACCAACCACGCACATACAAATTCTCACCATCATACACATGTGGTAAATGGACTGGTTCTTATATAGCGCTTTTCTACTCTTTCTGAGCACTCAAAGCTTTATACAACTAATACATTTACACCCATTCACACAAGCACTTTTTTCTGAGTATTAAGTGCTAAGTATCTACCATTCATACACATTCACACTCCGATGAACGCATCAGAGAGCAACATGGGGTTAGTATCTTGCCCAAGGATATTTGGCATGCAGACTGGAGCAGCCTGGGATCGAACCACCAACCTCTGGTTAGTGGCTGACCTGCTCTGCCACATGAGCTACAGCCACACATGTGAATACAAGCATATACAGACAGTTAGGTCCATAATCGTTTGGAAAAAGACGCAATTGAAGTATTTCTGTCTTTCTACACTATCAGGGTGGATTTTAAACATTCATTAAGCGATTAAAGTGCAGGATTTCAGCTTTAATTCAAAGCCTTTACCAAAAGTTTGCCCTAACTTTTATACGTGCTCTCCGATCGTCAGAGGCTGAAAACTAAATGGACAATTGTTCCCTTGTGACAAATGAAGCAGATATGATATCTGAAGGTGTTTGTATTTTATAGCTTTTCACTGTAATTGACAATATAAGGCCTGAAGAGATGTTAGCACAAGAGACAAACAAAGTAAACATAGCAAAAACTTTAGGAGTGGCCAAATTAACAATCTGGAATGCACCGGCCAGCTCAGCAACACCAAAAGGTCGGCTAGATCACAGAAGACAGCTGAAGTGGATGATGACAGAATTATTTCCATGGTTAAAAAACAGAACTAAAACCATTTAGCCAAGTCAGGAACACTTTTAGAGGAGGTAGGCGCAGTATCTTTGTCAAGGTCAAGAGGCACCCTCATGAATCGAAATACAGACAGTTTACAACTGGGTGTAAACTCTAGGCTAACTAAACTGAGACAGATTTGCTACTAGTATTCATTCGTTTATTTTTAGACTGGGAGGGGGTGTTCACATGTAGGCCTCTGCGTAGCCTTGTGGTATATGGGTTATCTATATAACTCATAGGTGCGCTATAGGAGCACTCTTGCTACTACTTGCTTAACCTAACTTGCACAGATTACACAGATTTCTCACACACAAAGGTGCAGTATGTGAACATGTCCAAAAAAAGGAGAAAGAAACTGCAGCCAGACATTACCACACATTACCAGACGTTAAATCAAGCATCTATGAAAACACATAGTTAAGAACTGTTAATGATTATTTTGGCTGAGAAATCTTCTTCAAGTCTGTGCACTCCTCTTTTCAATTACATAAATGCAATATGACATCAGAGGTGTTGGCAGAAACAGTGACTGCGACTGTTTAGTAAACCAGTGAACATGAAGGTGAGTACAGACATGCTTTTAGCCCCGAGCCACAGGACTACGATCAAACTTGTGCTCCAGAAATTGAGCTTTACAGAGTACTTCTTTCAAACCTAGGGATGAATGGCATTTTCTAAAGTGGGAAATTTCTATTCTTTAAGACATTTTTTCTGTAGAAAAGTTTGTTAATGAAAACTACATGGTTTGAAAAGGAACTTTGCATCCTTGTTTACCTTACACTGGGACCTGATATGACCCTTCAGTTTATCCATTATCAGAAAAAAAAACCAACTTTTTTCTACTTTTAATTCATTACTTTTCTGATTGGATGCCCCTTGTAAACAAAAGGTTTGAATAAGAATTGGATGGTGCTTCAGTGCCCACATCCACAGACGTGAGCTATGTGTGTATGACTGTATTAGAGATATCTGTTCTCAATTACATGCAAGAGTAAACTTAAACTCTTAAGTGTTTGAAACAGGATGGATGACTTACACATTTGAGGACTTTATTAGAATTTTTGACAATTTAATGTAATGTTATATAAACATCCACTAATGTATCAGTATCTATAGGATAGAAAACACAGATAAATGCAGCATGTATAATAGCAGCACAAAGAATAGATAAAAGTCAAACACGCAGTGTGAGAGTTAACAGCCGATCTCACCCATCATGTCCTCTACCCTCCTACCCTCTCCTGACTCACCCGTGTTCGGCAGACACCAGCGTATCACCTCCTCTGTCTGAGAATAAATGCACACGGTATAATCATGTTTACTTGAATAAAGACAAATAATAAGAATTCATGCAGACCACCAAGCAGGAAACAGCATTTACTGTCTGCTTCAGTCACTCTAGCCTTTATACAGCTAGTACATGACCTGGAATGCACTGTGCATATGATTAACTAAAGAAAGAAGCTGAAATTGGAGGTGAACCTATACTCTAACTATCAGCTGAGGCCTTTCCTTTAAGAAACATTTCTGTAATTTCGATTCTTTGCTGTGCTAGCTTTCTGGCCTGAGTATGTAAGAAACGGGACTAGCAGCACCTAGCCACAGTTATTGCGAAGTGCTCAATTCAAAAAGAAAAAGATGCGTGCTACCAGTCTTATTTTTCCAGCATATCTATGAGACATCCTGTTATTATGCAGTACTGTGCAGAATCCTTGAACCACACTTCATTTCTATATATTTTGCTAGGGAAACGGGAAAGGCGTATACTGTTGCAGCATTGGCATTGAGCTTGAGATCATTTTCATCTTGAAAAATTAAGTTGTTAATCAGATGGCTAAAGACCCTTGCTGATGTATTTCTCTCCTGACCTCCTCTGCACATATTGGTGATGAATTGAACCAAAATTTCCCAATTTGGATTCAATACTCCACAAGACCTGTTGATTTTCAGTTACGTTCTTGTGTAATTTGGCATTCCTCTGGCTTTACCCTGTTTCTTTTCATTAAAAATGGCTTTCTTGAATAATAGATTTACTGAATGAAGGGCCAGATGCATCTCTTTGCTGGATTTTTATCCATTTCTTAAGAACAAGACTTTCAGATGCTGTTCATCTGCTGAAGATGCACAAGGTTTTTTCTTTATGCCTGGCACGTCTTCTTGACGTGCTGGTGCTATAATGTTATTTTATGCCTGTAATACTGTCTTACCTTTGACATGATCCCATGAAATTGGTGTTTATGTTTAAATGATTCATAGGTCAGTGACTTAACAATTTCAAAGGATCCCTTGAAACTGTTCAGATACAAGACTGGACTGAAAATAAGGGGGGAAAAAACAGCCAAAGTCCAAAGAAAAAAAAAACCATATTTTTAAGACCACTTTAAAAATTACACCGATATAGCAGCTTGGAAGCAAAATACAAAGGAATAAGGTGTAACGCAAGACTTTTTGGACGGTACAGTAATGTCAACCAAAAAAGGATAGTGAAAGGCCAAAGCAGATTCAGCTAACTGAAGTCCAATGGTAATGCAGATCTACTTTAAGCAAATCGTTTGTGAAATACATAAATTATTACCAATTAATTCTGACACCCTAAACCTCTGTGGCTCTAAGCAGAATTTTGATATTGTCTCATGGTTGGAATGGAATCACGTGAACTCATTGGCTGACAGCATTTCTGCTCAGAAAGCATCCAGTGCATAATGAATGTCATCTTCTTGAATCCTCTAATTAACTGCATCATTAGCTTGGCATCCACTTACTTTAAATTGCTCACACAATTGAGGAGTGTCATGCAATTCCTCTTTTGGGAATAGGAGTGGTGATGGTATCATTCTACTCAGAAACATGACAATAAGGCACAGCAACAGGGCCACATATTGTTCAAATGCTGAGATTATCTCATTACATCGGCCAAGATTCACTCGCTGTTAAATTCAATTTCTAGTGTGCCTTGTACGGCGGCACAATTAAAAAGTATTCTGCAAACCGCATTAGTCAGACTAAATAATGGAGACCAAAAAAGTGCTAACTCAGAGAGGGCGGCTCTGGAGGAAAAAGGGCGCCTGAGATATATCACTTTCATCAAAGACCAATGGGTGGGCCTTTCCAAAGAGGCAGAGAGCAGGAGAAGTTCATACAGAGACAGAAGTATTTGTTCCAGGCTGTGATGGATGAACCAAAAATTAAGCGAAGACACGTGAAGTATTCATCATTGACAGAGTGATGATTATCATCAGTTTATGATTAGCGAACATTTCAACAAGTGCAAAGATGCATTCCTGTTCAGTCGTGGATCTTCCATACAAATCTCCAGCAGTAATACATGTTTGTTGTGGAAAAAAGAAGAAAAAAGAAAAAAAAGAAAAAGGACATTTTGCAGACAAGAGACAACAGGAGAGATATGATGACAGGAATGAAGGGGAAACTGGAACGTGCTGCAGAAACAAATGGCTTCATGTTCCCGTCAGAAAGATAATTTTGAAACAATATTGGCTCTGTGATCTGAGAGCTGAGCAGATGTAAAAACATTGTTTTTTTTGCCTGGGCAGTGCTCTGGAGGCTTTGCATATTCAACTAAAACGAAGTAGAAAACAGAACTAAACCCAGGACTCAATCCAGCAATGAAGCACAAAATCTACACGACTGCCGTTCACATCAGAGACAAAAGATAAGATGGGGAATATGGCCTTAAATACACGTGTCTGCAGGTGGAGGTGCTTTTCTATGGGTGGAATTAAACACACACATTCATAAGCAGCATATGCAGCTCTATGTGAGTGCCACCTTTTTGTTTTTGGTCCGCACAAAGAGTAGTTATATTGTTAATTGCTAACAACAGTGTGAAAGGCTTACATAGTTTAAGCTGCCATCAATGGCTTGGTTACGCTTAATCTTCTGATGTGACCACAAGCACGTGAAATAAAAGGGTTAATAATTTGTGCCGTGTGTACTTCCAGTGGAATTGACACAGAAGGCCTAAAGTTACAGTAGCACTTGGAAAAATTAAACTAGTTACAAAATCCTTGAAGTTAAGCTTCAACTTGTGCCTCATTTACTTTTGTTTTTAATTGGTTGAGTTCAATGTTTCATCACTTACTTCACTATTGATGTGGCTCCAGGTTGCCAGGAGCGAGGCACTGTTTCGAACAGAAACCAAGCGCCAAAAGCAAAACAGTTTCGACCATGTTCTATCAACACTATAATGAACCTTGCTTTTACAACACTTACTGATTGTGTGCAGAATTACATTATTTCAGCTCGTATGAGCTCATTGGAAAAAAAAAAAAGTCTATTTAAGTTAGTAGTCTGATGCAGACTTCCTTTAATGTTTTGTCGGTTTAAACTGCCAACTGAGGAAAAAACAGCATCACGTCAGCGCCTGGTGATAATTACATGCAGGATATGAGCAGTATTTTGACAGAGTCACACCTGTAAACCCACTGTGGAGACACATTTTTAGCTTTTTGGGGTACTTTGAACGCGCTTTTCATCAATACAGATAGTCATCTGTCTGAATGTTAAAATCCAGAAAAAATAAAAGCAGTTAAAGCTTCAGCAAATGATCAATTATTATAAAGAGACAACAGCAGAAAGTTCTTTAGCCGAGAAGCTATCCCATATGGAAAAGAAATAGTAAAAACTTATATGTGATTTCTCATGAAAGTGGCCACTTTCATGAGTAAATCATATAAGGCTTACATGATTTACTGATGAAAGTGGCCACTTTCTCATTACTTTCATACATTGTTTTAGTAAGTATCCAAAACATACAAGTTTCATTATATAATTTTTCAAGGGATCTTATGTCTGTTTTCACTCTTATATGCTTTTCATACAAGTTTCACACAAGACAGATACAAACTTTATAGGATTTATATATATCTTTTCCATATGGGATAAGCCATACGTTCTAAGCATGCTAGCTGCTTAGCTTTGTGGACAATTTTATTCCGTCGCTCTGTTGACTTATCCACCACTTTGGGTTGGATTGCCTCGAAACTGCAAACTTTCATGGTCCTGAAGGAGTAAATCTTTATAGCAGTGAATATCCACCAATTTTTCTTCAAACACATGGAACAGATTTGTCTGAACACTTGTGGTGGTGACAAAATTCAGTATAGAAACACAATCCTCATATTGACCCTCATTTATTAATCAGTGTGTCAAAAACGCCCCAAAAGTCTGTTTGCATGCCATATCAGGTTTAAGGCATGTGGGCACCAGCAGATTATCTTCTTACCAACATGCACATGTTAGTTATTCTAAATCAATAGGCTCAATCTGCCTACTATGTGCATACAGCCACACCCCCATTTTTCTACATAAGGAAAGAGGTTTACCTGGAGGTAAAGTGGGAAGAGTCGATATGAAGATATAAGAGAGAAGCCTGCACCTTTAAGGCAACAAAGAAGGAGAAAATCTGAATTTAGAAACTTAAATAATAGTGTCCAAAGAGGTAGGCGGGAAAGGGGGAGCTTTCCAAAGTTTTTCCAATCCAGGCCGACAGTCTGTAACATTCTCATCTGGTTAAACGCAGTCTGTGGACTCCATTCAGCCTGATGGGCAGCACTCTGTGTTAATGCTTATTAGCATGCTAACATAGAGAGCAGTAAACAATTGTTTCACCACTATTGCTGGCTATTCACCCTCAATTTATCACTTATGTCTTCACATAAAAAAGAAAGGAAGCAAACTAGGGTCAGTAAATCTCCGGCTGTCCTAAAATTATTCAAATAAATATATCAAAACTATAACTAGCATCTCATAGTCACCAAGCAAAAGACTTTGAAGGATTTTAATAGCAGAACAACAAAGTTTAGCATCATATGTTTTTTTTTATTAGTTTTACAGGTTAATGACCAGAAAAATGTTCATGCAGAATATCGTGGTGTTTCAGTGAAGATGACCTTTAACCTTTTGCATTTTGAATGTCAGCTCCAGTGCATGAAGTTGTTGTTTAGTGACAGCGGAGAAAACTCGGCATTTAAACACAACTGTCAAATAGCCTGACAGACAAGAGGCTGTAGCCTGGAAGGCTTGAGATATTCCCTTTGTGTCTCTCAGAGTATTTTGTTTTTAAGATTGAGAATAAAAGATACGTGTGAGAGTGAAAAGTCAAACATTGAGAGAGAAAGCAGAGAGAAAGATAATAAAATGAGCATTAATATATTTCAGTTAGCCTTCTGACTTCAGCTTGATTTACTAACTGTAGCAAAATGTGGCAGAGGCAAACATTTTGTCATCAGCAGCTTTTAGTTTATTACGGGATACCAAGACAAATGCTTACTGGAGTTTTCAGTATTAGAGATGCTTGTTGTGTTTCAAAAAAAATAGACATGGTCAAGACGACCCTCTGAAGTTCAAACTAAGTGTCAGAATGGGGAAGAAGGGGGATTTACGTAACTGAATGTGGAATGGTTGTTGTGTCAAACAGGCTCATCTAAGTATTTCAAAAAACTGTTGACATGCTGGGATTTTCCTACACAACCATCTCAAAGACAGGTCCAAAAAAAGGACAAAATATCCGGCGAACAGCAGATCTCAGGTTAAAAATGCCTCATTGATGCCAGAGATCAGAGGAAAATAGCCAGACGGCTTCAAGCTGATAAGAGGACAAGAGAACCTCAAATAACCACCCACTACAACCAAAGCACACAGAGCATCTCTGAATGGACAGCATGTCAAACCTTAAAGGAGGTGTGCTGCAGCAGCAGAACATCACACAGGGTTTCACCCCTATCAGCTGAGAACACAGAACTTGCACAGGCTCACTAAAATGAGACAATAGATGACTGGAAAAACATAGCCTGGTCCCATGAGTCTCGATTTCGGTGACATTCGGATAACAGGGTCAGAATTCGGCATGACATTTCTTGAACATGCCAAATTGTTCTGTGTACCTAAATGCCCTCCACAGTCTCCATATCTGACTTGGACAGAGCACCTTTGGGATGTGATAGAACAGGAGAGTCACATCATCTCTCAATGTTTCCAGCACCTTTGTAATCGATGCACTGATTAATTAAGACAGTTCAGAAAGCAAAAATGGCATCTAACCCAATATTAGCAATGTGTAACTAATACATGGTCAGTGAATTCACATCACTTTAACACTTTTTCAATATTAATGCATGCCTCAGAGTACAAATCCCCAAAAGCCAGCATTGCTCCACTTATAAATGGTAAAGTCTTGAAGTACAGGTGCTAAGAGGGATTGTGGGCTTACATATTTACTTTCATTGGCACTCCTGGAATCAAAGGTCAGTGAAACTTCCCTTTAGATGTAGTAAAAACGGCAATGCTCCAGCTCAAAGCTTAAAGCAAATATTTCAAATCACAAGAGAAACATTGCTAAGACTGCAAGGGCAAGGACATTTTTAAAGGAAATTTAAATTATTAAATTAGAATGAAAAATTCTTTGCCCACTGAAAAGTGAAAATATGTATCAATCTCCACTTAGTATTACTTTACTCTGAATTTGTAGTCTGATGGATCCGAGATCAGAAAGTAGACAAAAGTAGAAAAATGTTCAAAAGTAAGGAGAAAACTACACAGCACATCATTTTTCTAAACTAAATGGGCCTTTCTCACATTACCAAAACTTCAAGTGAAAAAAAGGACAACTTTTTTCTTTACTTATTCTGCACCCTTTCTGACCTCAGCAAGGCCCGTCTATGCCTGGCCTACTTCCTATGTCTTCCACTGCTTGGTCTCACATACCAAACCAGACATTCGCACACCCACGGTGACGGCCGAGTGTGACCGGGTCATCCCGCGAGGCTGAGAGGAGTTCCTGTTCACGAGTCCCTCACATCTGTCTCCCAGGCTGCCGCGCTCATGCTGAGTTGGAGGGGTTGCGGTGGGTGAACCTGGGGCTAAAAGTGGGCGTGGTCCAAGATTATTGGGGAGGGTTGTCTAGGCTGTTCACCCACTTCCATCTTTGCACAACCCACATGAGAGGCAAAGCCCCGGCCCGTGCTGGCTGACCCATGCAGAAAACTAAAGAGGTGGATCACTTAACGTTCGGTGTGGTTTGATTTGATTTACTACACCTTTACAAATTAACTTATTTTATCTAGTAAAATGTGTGTATTTTCATTTCAAGTCAGCAAGGGAAACATTTATAGCACTTTCCACACATCCTATACAAGTCAGTCAAAAGGAGACTTATAGTTTTTGAGTGGCGAACAAGCTACATTACTAAGTGGGTGATTTAACACAACAGTTAGTCCATTAATATAAATGTAGGCAATTATGTGAGCGAGACTGTACAGCTAATGCTTTGACGGTCTCAAGAATGAATGAGGATGGGAGAAAGCAGCGGCACCAAGATGTTACGAATGAAAGATCCAGACGAGGAAATCAGACAGGCAAACAGCGGGAGGAAGGGCAAGTTAAATGCGGTAGGAATGTTACAGACAGTTGGGGAATGCACGTAGACCCCGTCCCACACGCTGCTGGCGGATTTCAGATGTCTCGCCCTTCTCCGCCGTTCGCACTCGGATGTTAAGTCTCCGCAAAGGAAGCCAGTTCGGTTCTGTTAGGGAAGTCGTATAAGAGCAGGGGAGGGCAGCGAGGAATCGGCATCTGCAAAAGGCTGTCTAGTCAAAACAAGGCTCATGTGCTGTCTGGAGTTCGCTTGTGGGGGTAGCGACACGAAGCATGACCGGAAAAGGGGGCCCACGTGGAAGCATAAACTACGTGGACTGAACCTAAATATTACGTCTATAAAAACATGACCTAAATATTGTGTCTGTGGAGCAGGATTTTCCATCCTGTCTCCACACCTGGAGACATCCAAGTCTTGTACACTCAGTTATGACAGATTTTTAGCACTTTTTAAATGATTGCTATTTTCCAGGCAACTTGCAGTCGCCCTTTAAGCCGTGTGCTATTACAAGATACAGTAGGTCTCAAGTAGCACACTCTAAATATTTAGGGGCCACACTTAAAACATCAGTGTCAGAGGAGGAGTTCAGTAATTACCTCACTGAAGCTTTGAATTCTACTTGATAAAACTAAATCCCGCACGCCTGCCTGCTTAGCTGCTGCAAGTTAAGGTCTTTTTTTTGCCTGAGCAAAAACATAAAAAGTGAGGGTCGAGGATCAGAGAAGGGATTTTCTTTCTAGGCAATTAAACTCGACTTTGCTGTCAGACTCAGAGGCTGCCAGCACAACCTGATGTTCCAGGTAAGAATACGGGGAAAAAGAAAAAAAAAGTCAGCCGTCTGTAGTTACTGGGGCGACAATTATACGGCGCAGTTCAAAAGTTCAGCAGAAATCACTACTGTGAAAACACCTTCTATCCACCAAGGTGTCACTCCCAAGGATTGAAGAGCATCTCCATCCACCCTACGAGAGGAAGCAATCCCAGAGTGAGACGCTTGAAAACCACGAGTCTGCTGAAGCAACACTGTTACGGCTGGCTAATTCTCGAGCAAAAGTTACAACCCAAATTTTATCTACCTTTGGGTTCTCACAGGCAGAAATGCCACATTTCCGTACTTGTGCCGTAATTATGAAAGTCTGAACAACCTGCTCGCTCGGCAGCAGGCGAAGTGATGAAACGGAGGTTATGGTTCGAGCAGATTAGAGGTTACAGTGTAATTTTAGAACTATTCTGCCGTGAAATTGCACTTTCATCTCCAGCTTGAAAACAGACAAAAAGCAATATTTAAATCTAAAAAAAAAGGAGAAAAAACATATCTTGACTCGAAACAACATTTTTACACACAATCCATGTCACATGTTCAACTTTGGCATCTTTGTGGCCAGACAGCAGATCACCAAGGGCAAAGGAACCATTTTTTCTAATGTGCACTAACGGGCTGGACTGAATGTGTAGAGCAGCAGGTTGACTGTGATTACTCTGTACTCTGTCACAGAGAATGAACCCAGTTATTCTCTGGAGGAAAACTAATTTTGTTCTGCCATGTCCAACAGCTGCCTGTTTCAGAGGCCAATGCGAGGCTGTGGCCACAGTGAGAGTGGAGACTAAATGATAAGATTCTGTTTGGTAGTGTGGTTTTCTTACAGCAAGGGTCAAATGAAGACATGTATTCTTCTTTTTTATAATCTGACCAACATGTTTGGGATAAATGTAAAAGAAAAAACTGGCAATAATGAGAACAAGCATAAAAATCATAGAAACATTTTTATATTATATTAATCTGGGGAGCCTTTTTTTTTTTTTTTAGCCTCAGGTCTCATTTTTAATGTTTGTACTTTTGTGTCCGTGATGCGTCCTGGATCTCCCCAGAGAGTTAAAAGAGCAGTCCACTGTGTGCTACTCAATTCCAGTGGGAACGTCTCACTTGGACAACTCAGGATGTTACAGCAGAACTCCTCATCGACAGTTTGCCCCTTGGGGGCACGTCTGTAACATGAATGGGAAGTTTAAGGCCGTCATGTCCCTCTCCTTCCAGCTTCTAGCTACTGACTCTTCAGCTGCTGTTCGGTCTGGGTCACAGCACAAAAGTTGGTACACATATACGCTTTCTTTGGTATCCTCAATGAAATCACATATGTGCATACACAAGACAGAACCCCCAAAGAGGAACATTTTGCATCAGGTATTTCTTTTTTTGAACTGTTAAAGAACTTTTCTTATTTCCACATCGACCTGATTTTATTGCCCTTTTGACTTCTCTTTGACCTAATTTTGTTATCACTGTTACTTATCTCTAAGAAACAAACTCACTCTATCACATTGAGTGGCTGGCTGGTTTGACTCACACCCTTCACGCAGTCAGTTTCTGCTTTCTGGATGCCGGCCTTTAGTCCCAAAATGCAGGAAAAGCCACGCTTTGCTCCAGCAGCCATCAATCAACCAAATAAAAATCAAACATTTTTAAACCCACATGATTATTTACACTTTGTTATGCTGTAAATGAGTTATCTGTTGTTTGTTGTCTGTGTTTAAAATAAAAATAAAAATGTGAGCCAGCCCAAATATGAAACTGATCACACCTTGTACTTGGGGGACAAACTAGACATATTTCTAACTTGTGACCTTTTTATCCAAAAGTTAACTTCAGTTCAGTTGAATAAGCTTGTACTTTAAAATCCCTTTAAAAATCCTTTGCAAAACTGTCCTCCATGTAAAGATGAACCTGAGCTGCTGCTGAAAGCAGGATCAATAAAGTATTTACGCAAGCGAAAACATGCGAGTTTTGATTGGCACGAGGACGCCAGCAGTTCAAAACCTGCGTCAGAGCTTCTGAAGAGAGGAGCAACAACACAATCATGCAGGCTCATCCACAGCACATCTGCAGCACGCTCATTTCTGCTGGATTCACTTGTCATTAAATTATAGGCTGAAATGTGGTCAGTGGGTCACGGGGGTATTTTCCTTTTCCTTATTTATTGTTATTCATTCTTTGCATGCAGAGCACAGCTCAGTGAGACTTCCTGTTGTTGCTGTGCTGTCAGTACTTTGTGTGAGTCCTCGGCTCGCAAGCGGTCAACACCAGTCATGAGCCAAGTGGGCCATGGTGGCATGGGACTTTACATGCAACAGCTCTGGTGAAGCGACAAGAATGATGGTTAAAAAAAGACTCAATGAATAGCAGAAACAGACAAAAAATTACCAAAAAAAACCTGATAAAAACATCTGTCACAAAGAGAAAGTCATCCTTAATACAAAGCTCTGCTCATGTTTGTCACTGGCCTCGAAAAGCTAACCAATTTGCCGTAATAACACAGCACAAGGTGGCTGTTTGCAATCTGAAAAGGGAAGCTCGCAAGCTGTCAAAGCAAAATCTTATAATTACTACTTTTCTGGGAACAAAATGCATTCAAAGCTGAAAACTGTATTTCAGACGTATGTTCTTGGGGACCTTGAGTAAATATTTTCCATCTCTGTTTTTCGAAAATGTTCGACATTATACGCAAACGGTTTGGCATCCCAGCTCCTCACGGAGTAACTAAAGCCAAAAAAACAGAGCCATTTTCATTATGACGCATAAATGGGTTCATAATAAGCAAGAAATTAAAGGTCATATGACAATCCACAGCTCCTCTTTCAGTGAATTCTGTCAGTTAAGCATTCATACTAATGCTCGGCATTCAGGGGAAAAATAGCTTCAGCTCTTTGTTGGAGTGGTTTATACAGAGCTCCAGGCTGTAGTACCCAATAATGCAATCAATTTAGACAAACATTTCTCCTCATAGCAAAGCTTTTAAGCAAAAGCCTAATGGAAAAGATTCTAGCAATCTTTGAGAAATTACAGAGCTGAACAATTTTAAAATCTACAATGCATTTGATCAAATGCAGAAAAAAAGTATCCTGAAAAACAGAGAGGAAAAGTCAGATAGCACAAACCAACTTGTTAATCTGCCATGTAGTGACAAGAGGATTGCAATAACATGAGCAAATGAAACTTGATGCAGATCTAATGGACCAGAAACCAATAACCAAGACTAAAATAATAACAACACAGCGAGTGACATCTTTGAATTCCCACATTAATTTCCTCGTGTCATTTCACACGAGCTCTCTAAAGCGCTTGATCAACACACTTTACATTCGGAACAAAGTTTTGCTTTCCCTCGACAATCAAAGGACGTGTACCCCGGGGGGGGGGGGGGGGGGGCCCATTTCACTGCAGGGCAACCTGCATGTGGCGAATAAAGCTTTGATTGATTGATTGGTTATTTCAAAAGAATCAATGATAGAGGCTCGCTTACTTTCTTAATCGCGAGCAGCGATGAGGCTTTTCCTGAAACCTGCACTGAGCCTTCCTTCATACATCTTCAATAAGTAAAAATCAATAAACCCTTGTCTCGTCTAAGCAAATGATCAGCAATAATTGGAAAGGAGAGACATGAATATGTTGTAGTCGAGCTCTGTAAGCATTGACTTTGATAAGAGCGTGAAGAAAACCGGACTGTGTTTGAATGAAAGGCAGGAAAACAAGCTGATGACACATGTTTTGGTGATGCGTGTGCAGGAGATACAAGGAGCAGAGCATTTTGTCCATTTTTTAAAACCCTATAGCTGTGTTAAAAACAGAGCATTACACTGGGAACGGTTGTTCAGCTCCATGTTTATATAAAGTCCCAAAATGACATTACACAGAAAAGCTTCTCATCTCTGCACGCACACATAAACAAGCAGAAACATTCCTTTATCACTCACTGCCAAGCTGCCACATAACATTAACTGTGGAACAAAAGCTTTTCTGCTCCCTTTAGTGTGGAAAGCCATTTGTTGATTTTTCACAGCGTATCCTACGGCCCACGGGGCTTTAACTCGCACAATCATAATGATGTGTCATTTGCGCTGAAAATTATATCTCATTACGAATATAAGTATCCAGTTCAGCCAAGTCATTTATAATTCCACCCAAGACAGGAGTCATTTACTCATTAGAATCCATCTGTGGCTGTTTTGCAAACATTTATGTTCTTATATCTCAGAAGTTTCCAAAATTTTTTGCTTTTTTCTTTTAATTAATGAAACTTTCCCATGAGCTGAACACAGGCTGGACACCAAACCGCTGCAATTTTGTGTATGAAATCTAGAAAAAAAAAATCACATTTAAAGGTTATAAAGTATCACAGTGGAAGTGCGCTGATGGCTTTGGAACATGTTCACGCAAATATAATGGGCAGTGCGCTCAACATAAATGAAATGTGGTGGTTGAAGGTAGCAGCGCCGAGCTTTTCAATCAATATCCCCGCCGCCAGTGAGGCCGGGGACCATTAGCACCAGTGAGCCAAGCAAAGTAACTCTGATGTGAAATGACAGGGGCTTTCACAGAAACCATCCTACCATTTCCCTCATTGTCATTCACACACACATAAACACACACACCCTACATTTCAGCCAGCCTCACTAGGCAACCAAGTGCACTCATACTGTTGTCTTGTTTCAGAAAAAATGGATTGATTGATTCATTTCTGTGGAGTCCTAAACTTCACCTCCCCCTTGCTCTTCCTCTTGACGTCTCATCAGACTCCTAATCAGCCAGAATCTGAGCTACTTGGCTTCTAGGATGCTCTGACATTAATGCTCTCCATACCACAGAAACAATATGATGTTAAAGTTGGCAATACATACTAAAAGTGCATGAACATTCAGCATCTCAGTTCTTTTTAAACTCTCACTTTTTTATATAGTTTTTGTAGTGTGCTATGTTAAAAACAAAAGCAGCATTGTCTTTAATATGGGCGTTGCCTCATATAAGTAATGAGCATAATTCCTGTTTAAAGGCTGGTGCACAGTGCACTGGGTTAATATGTGTTGCCTAGTATACATACAGCTGGTTTCACGTATAGCTTTGAATAGTGCAGCTCTTTTCCAGGCTGTAAAATTCAAAATCTGAATCCAAGCTTGTTTAAGGATGAATTAAATACTACACATCCGATTTTATTTAAGTTAATTAGAAACTGAGTCATGCTTACGTTTTCGTTGATGTTATTAACTGGTAAAAATATGTTTATAACCCACCTACGTGCTGTGACCCTCATCACCCACTTGTATATCTTGATGCCAGTGCATCCAGCTGCTTATTCCTGCAGCTTAATTGCATGCCAAGTGAGCACAGCGGACAAAGGAGGCGGGAGGACGCCTTCCTTTCCACTTTCACATCAAACTTTATTTTCGTCGTACTGAATCATGCTGACACTGCCCTACCTCTCCTCTCCTGCTCTCAGCCCCGGGTCTGGTGATGAGCGCCGTGTCACCGCACACCACGGCCGCGTCCTCCACGAACACGCAGTCCGGGAGCGACTCGTCCGCGGGGAGCTCGACCACCTCCAGCCCGAGCCTCGTCCTCAGGACCTCGACGTAAGCCTCTTGCTCCTTCACCGCCTTGGCCAGGTCCACCTCCGTCTGGCTGCTCCGCAGCGCTTCTTTGGCCAGGGACACAGGGATTCCCCGAACGACGGCGTGGGTGTAATGACCGAAACCTGCCATCAAACCAGCCATGTTTTGCGTTCCCTTTACTTGGCACGTTCAAATCTGGAGAAAAAAAACCACCCTGAGAGACAACTCGGCGAATGAATGAGAGAGAAAAATACTAGAGTCAGCTGACTCGATAATTCCTAGCTTGCTTATTTGTTCCCTGTTAGTTTGTTGGGCTTTTATTCTTTATTTACAGTAGCCTGCTGCACACAGTGTCAGTCAGCCCTGCTCCAGTCTCCAGGCGAGCGACAGCGCTTCGGTGACGCGCACCGACCATCACGTGTAGCCTGAGTCTGTCAGCCCTCAGCCAGGCGCTCAGCCCAGCGAGTGACAGGACCCCATGAGCCTATGGCTCAATCAATTATCCACTGGATCAACAGAGCAAAACCTGATAGTAAAACCCGAGTTAACAGTCTATTCAAATCATTAACAAGGAAAAATACAGGTTCCATATCTCTGTAGGGACAAATCAGAAAACAAAACAAAAAGGGTTTGTTAGATTTTTTTTTTTGCCAAGGAAAATGCAAAACACTACCCGGATGTAGCTTTTCAGTTATAGAAGGACATACATTTCCCTTCATATGTGGTTGTAAATAATGCTGTGGACTGTTGGCTGGTCAATTAGAATCAGAATGTCTTTACTGTCTTTGTCACAGGTACAACGAAATTAAAAGTGGTCTGCGATCAGTGCATCATCCATAGAAATATAAAAATATAAATAAATAATAAAATTAATAAATGGAATACTTAGACCAGGGGTGGGCAATTCCAGGCCCCAAGGGCTGGTGTCCTGCAGGTTTTAGATCTCACCTTGGGTCAACACACCTGAATCACATGATTAGTTCGTTACCAGGCCTCTGGAGAACTAATTTAGCCATTTAAATCAGCTGTGTTGGTTCAAGGACACATCTAAAACCTGCGGGGACACCGGCCCTCGAGGCCTGGAGTTGCCCACCCCTGACTTAGACCATTTTAGCTTGTTGGTGTTCCTGTTAATAACACATTACAGTTATGTGGGGGGACATTTCACAGGATGCAGTCCTGTGAAAAACTATGTCCCATACTTCCAGGGTAATTATGAGGGTAATCAAATTTGATTCGCACTTGATTTGTTGACCATCAGCAGAGGTGACTGCCTCTACAAAAGCAGACGTTCTGGCTGCTTGCTAGCTTGGAGCATTCAGGCCAATGCCGCAATTTTCTCGGAAGTGGGTATCCTGGAAAATTCACTTCAAGGTCAGACAGCGCAACGGTCAGAGAAACTGAAAACAAACAAAAAAAACAAAACTAAATCCAACAGTCACGTCTCAGACTCAGTCAGCATGTGAAATGTTAAAGTTCATTATAGTACAGGAATGGCTCATTTGGACCTGGACACCTTGCAATCACCAAGGTGGCTATGAGCTCCTCTGTATAACAAAGTATTCTAGAGTCAAATGTGAGGCCATCTATGTGACAGCTCAAGTTTGCCTGAAATTGGGTCATTCAAAGGATAATGATCCCAAGAACAGCAGCAAATCTAAAACAGAATGAAAAACAAAAGAATAGAGGTTTTACAGTGTTCAAACATCAACCTGACTGGCAGGACCTTAAGAGAGCTGTCCATAAACATAAACCTCAATGCATAGAAGAAACAGTGTAACAGTGACGTGAGACGCAGAAAACGATTACTCCAAGTTATTACCGTAAAAATTGGTTCTAGGAACTACTGAATTATGGAAATGCTGTCATTGTTCACCACTGTATGTGGTGTTATTTCCTCTGATTATGATCCTCATTTATATTAAACCTGCAGTAACTACTTTATGACTCCTCTTGGTGGTGCTTATCAAAGGAACAAGCAGAAAGTGAAGGTTGGTTAGTTGCACTGAAAAAGAGCATTTAGCATTTAATTTGGAATTCAAATGTAGGAAGAAATATTAAAAGCACAAAACTTTACTTGACTTTACTTGTCATCAATAAAAAAGCAATAAATAGTTGATCATCATGCCTTGAATGAAGAAAAACAAGCGTCTTTACAACACTGATGAGATTACACTGACAGATTGATAATAAGTATTCCCGCATCTTCACATTTTAGGTGAAACAGCTCCACAGTGTAATGTCAGAAGAGGACAAAGTAAGGACAAAGTAAGGAATCTCCTTGACCTCAACACTAAGTTTGGTAATGAACTGTATCCCTGAGAAATACATTTCAATATACATTTCACAAAAGACCTTCACTACAAAAAGAATAGCGTGTGGATCTTGATAAAACTGGGAACATAAAGACAGATGAGTAGCAGATATCTATTTGATTCCCACACCATTCCAACTTGGGTCAAAATACATTTCGAAATGAAGGAAACGTGTGCACACCTTCATTCTTGAACTTGATATTCTTGAGACGTGTATCTGCTTTCATCTTGGCAGACTTGAAACAAATACTGCACACATAACTCAAAGGGAAAGACTGTAAATATATAAAAAGAGAAGTTTGTTGTATGATATGTAGGGAAAGAAGGATTTGAAAGGAAGCTCACTGTTAAATGTGTATGTATAGAAGGAATGGTGCATGGGTGGAGGTGGGCTGGTGGAGTTGTATTCCCTACGGTGCCATCTAAGGAAGGTTCTGGGCCCGGTGAAGCTGTCTGAATGGATGGAATGTTTCTTCAGACGTCCCAGAAGCACATTCTTCCACTGCGGGACCTGGGTTTGTCTTTTCTTGTTCCAGATTCACTCAATTATCCTCGACTGCTCTAAACATTCCAGTACATTCCAGAAGCCCCGCATTCCTTCTTCTTTTTTCCCCACCCCAGCCAGGATCACCAACCACCACCACCCTTGCCCAGCTTTAACACCTGCCCCCACTCAGACTTCTTTTTTTCCCCTTCCCCATCATTCCTGATCGCAGATGGACGTGGCACAAAAGAAAGCCTCTTTTTTCTCTCTCCAAGCTGAGGAATTTGGCTTACTTTAGACGAAGGAAAGCCCTCATACTTCAGGCACACCTGGCTGGTACAATGTGCAGCTATATAATCAAAATGGTGAAAGCAGACATGGATCTGAAGCGGCACAGCGGGGTACGGAAGCAGTTATGATTGAACTCATCATAAGATCGTAGATGTCTGAAGTGACATGCATGATTACACAGGTGATCGAAGGATGTTTCACTCTCTGTGCCTAATTACAGAGAGTAATATAAAAAAAATAAAGTAATAGGATAAATTTCATACATAAAAATTGATCATTCTAGAAGAACAGCAATGGATATTCTATTTTACATAGCAGCTATATGAGTTTCCTGTGAATGAAACCTTTTAAACAGCATCAACAAGCCAAGTTTCACTGAAAGAAGAGGATGCAGTAACATTTATCATCATTTACTATAGTTAATCGACCATATACAGGCACTTACACCCACAGTTGAGCGCAATCAGCGTATTCAGGGAATTGGCCTTGAGATAGATAGATAATCCTTCAGGTATAAGTAATTGCTATTACACCAAATGTGTATTTGTTCACAGCCAAACATTGTTCCCAATAAATTTAGCGATGACTTCTACACTGGTGTAGGAAAAGACCCAGACACTTTGTCTGTTTGCACAGAATCTGTTAACGTTATCCGTCATGTTCATTACAATCAGAGCAGGCAGGTTGAGCAAAATCAGACACACCAGTACATTTAATCTCCTCATCGCGCAACAACTCCTGGAATGCACTAAACCTCAGAGAAATGTTAATGGAGCCAAGTATCAAAGAGAATTTTTACCTTGAACTTGTCTTAGCTATAATTAATTTAAGATGAAATGGAAGACATGTTTCCGTGTTATCAGATGTTTTATGTTTTTTGGACAAACAGGAGGTTCCTCTTTTGTCATTTGCTGACAGAGCCAGAAGGTTCTTAGGACTGCTGTGGAAATGGTCCGACTATATTTCAAGATTAGCATGTTCTCTGGCTTTGCTGGTTCACGCAGTAAATAACATTTCAACAGGAAGCAAAGTACGAGTATACAACAACGGGAGGAAAGCAAAGCTGGAGTTGCTGTAAGTATTCAAATAGCCACTGGGGAAAAATGTGTGTTTTCACGCAAAACTGATGCGTCGCTGATGACTAAAAAAAAAAGAATGCAAAAGACGAAAGATTCCTCCCATCTTTTACCAAACACAGAAATGCATTTGGATGTGCAAAGGAAATGACCTGTTATGGGCAACTACGTGATAATTAGCACCCTCGGTTTACTACATCTTTGTGCAATGTGAAACTACAGCAGATTACAGAATCAGAACATATTTCAGAGCAGTAGTAAGCAAACAACAAAAAAGGAAAGCACAATCCAAATTATCATCAGACCCAAAATGAAATTATCTTTCGAAAAATATCCTTGAACAACACCGTAGTGAACACTGTCTGTGCCAATATAACAATGATATAACAGTTAAGCACTTGAGGTCAACCTTCACTAAGCTGATTTCCTTCTTAATGAATCAGGAAGTCTGGTATCACAAAGTTACATCAGAAATTCGTGTGAAAGTGTGATCTCATGTGTTTGCCTTCTTGTGAACTTGTCAGATTTATATTTCTTCAGAACTGGACTCTGCGTTTTAATTGCTTGCTTAATCTAAGCAGCCATTCATATGCGAACAAGCTGTAACTCATCAAATTTCCTGCTTCTCCGTGAGCTGACAGAAGAAGGAAGTGTTGCTAGTACAAACTGCATGCTAGTTATGACATCTGTCTTGGCTATACTACAATGGAATCTGTTGTTTAAACATGTAGATCCTGGTCCATCCGTGTCTTAAACATAAATAAGGAAGCTGAGGGCTGCCACCCGTCTAGACTTCCTGAAGGTCATGCAGTCCTGATGGGTTCTGATAATGGGCTTCCGTCACAGTGAGCCTTGGAATCTCTCAAGCATTGGTCAACGTTGAAACTGCTTAGACTTCCCAGCCAGAGGCTTTGAAGTCGCTCAGATGCAGAGCAGTGACAACAATCCAATCATCGATTCTGTCAAGAAGGAGAGCGAGTCCCTCATCATCACGAAGGTCAAAGGACCGTGATGTGTGCTGTTTGCGTGAGGGGCTCTCCGATGGCTTTAGTGGAAACTATTTGGCAAGGGCAATTACAACAAAAGACGCACATCCAGCTTTTGGAATGTTTCCTAAAATGAATGGGGAATAATGGAATGAATATTGCTGCGTGTTATTCTCCACTGACGTAAAATGAAAACACTGCTTCCCATCATTGTAACACTGGGACGGATGCAAACATGCTGTCATACACACACAGAGGTAGGCATGAAACCATTACAACACTGAAGGACAACTGAGCAGTGGACAATCAAACAAAGCAATAATATAAATGACCATTAAAGGAGTGTTCTCCCACTTCAGTGTTTATTTTTACATACATTTGTGGAATTAAATGCACGATTAAGCTTAAAAAAAAATCAACTTTCCTCATCAAGCCTGCTTAACACACTGTGTCTTTATCCGGCCTAACCATGCTGGACGTGTGTTAGAGGGTCTCAGTGTGGGATATCTACGGTTGTCCTGAGAGGTCAAATGCACTGCAACTTAAGAAAACATCAGGAAATGTAAAAAGAAAATGACCACAAAAGCATACAAAACACAATGAAAACAGGAAAAAATACAACAGAAGTTGACTAAAACACAACAGAAGGAGAAAAATAAACAAATTCACAAAAAAGTACAAGTGAAATGTTTCAGTGGAGACCACGTGACCAAACAGCTGTGGGAATAACAAGAAAGAAAAACATGCAAAGGTTTGCCCCTTAAAACGCTTCAAGACTTATTGGATTTGTAACATGTGTTTTAATCACACAACTCATATAATATTGTGCATGTTTGATGTTAGCTACCTACTGTTTGCTTGTCACTTCTGCAGCTGGTCCATCAAATTATCTCCCCAAAATCACTTAGATTGTTTTTTGAGTTTTTTCTGAGCTTTTGCTGCATTTTTCATTGTATTTCTCTTGTTTTCCTAAACTTCACTTGTGTTTTTTCTATTTCTATTGTGTTTTATTTGAATTATGTTGCATTTTGTGCGCTTTTTGCAGCATTTCTTTGTATTACTATTTGTTTATTCAACTTCCGTTGTGTTTCATTCAAATTCTACTGTGTTGTTTTTTTCTATTTCTATTGTACTTTATTCAATTTCCGTTGTGTTTCATTCAAATTCTACTATGTTGTTTTTTTCTATTTCTATTGTACTTTATTTAACTTCCGTTGTGTTTTTCCGTGATTTTGTAGCTGTTTCTAAATTTTCAGTGCGTTCTGTCAGGGCCACCATAGAAATCTCCCTTTAAAAAATTGTATAACTGCCACAAAAATAGAGACCCATTTTCATAATATAGCGTTGCAATGCACACAGGAACACTACACATGTGCTCACAAAGACACACCCCCTATCCAAAAAGGCTGCACCCACACGTCCATCTCCATTCTGAATACTCACACAGACATGAGTAAGAGGCTTCACGGACAAGGACTGTTATCACATGAATACGTCCTCCTCTATTAAAAGATGGTTTGACGTTTGGATTCTGGTCAGTCTTTAAATTATAATAATAAAACAAATGGTCATCCACCAGTTATTCCTTACACATCACCATCTAGTGTCTTGAATTGGAATTATAAAAATATGGCCACAAAAATAACAACCACGACAATCAGTCCACGTGGGGAAACCTATAGGCTATTAAAAGATCTTTTAAAAAGTGTCTCTTGCGAGAAAACAAAGAAGAAGACGCATTACCAAGGGTTATTTATTTTTGTGGCTGGTTTATTTTTTTTAGAAGAAATGTATCTGCTATGTTCTATTATCATATAAAGGGGATTTTATTCTGAGGGTAGCCACCAATGTTAGGCACACTAGAGTAAACTGAAAATCAAAACAGAACCAAAAAAACAAAGGAAGTCCAAACTCACCGGAGAGGCTCTTCAGCCGTCTTGCTCAGTGCTGCTGTCTCACTGTACCGTTATGTAAAGTCTACACATAAGGCTACAGGGAAGAGGGGAGAAGTGAAATGTCCGATCCTTACAAACACAAACAAACTCTTTGCCCTCATGCAAAAAAGAAAAGAAAAAAGAAATCCTGTTTGGAATCTGCCATCCCGTCGTGACAATAACAACGGTTTATATCTCGTCTTTAGGCATTTCGCTGCCACCTGGTCAAAGCTATTATAACTCGGAATCATTTCAAAACTCAGGTGGAAGAGACTTATTGAGACTCGTGTTGTTAAAAACTAAGACAAAGACCCAAGTGTTTGTCTCCCCCCACCAAACACCACTAACATCACCGCATCTCTTGCGGAAAATTGGATCACTTCACCTACAGCGGGACCCACTTTCTTTCTTCCCCCCACGAAACGTGATGGACACATTGTGTGAGTGTGTAAGGGGGGCAAAACTGCTTCAAAGGATGAAAGGCAAAGGAATTTCCCTGCATGAAGAACATATTTAACAAGCCTTTATGCTGTCAGGAATGCTGGCCAAGGGGGAGAGAAATATGTTAATAATGCAAGCTACTGCCATACCAAATATGGCAATATTGTTACGTCTGAGCTCTGGTGCGCATCTGGTAATGCTTAGCTCCCCTGAATAAAGGCACCGGAGAGCCAGAAATAGACTGTTCAACGTATTTCTGCCTACACCTTTAAGAGAAAAGCTCGTACGGTTATTTTAAACGTGTTCATCGTCTTGTAAAAGTGTATTTAATCAACTGATCTGCGCCTAATTACTGTGTAGGCAAAAGCATGCCTGACACAGTGATCAGCAACAGTCGAACATGTTCAACTGCATAACTGACACTTAAATTGATCCATAATAAAGTTTTGTTCAAACTTCTGATCTGATCTTTAAGTCTTGGGATGCTATTTTGGGGATATTCTGCGACATGGCATTCTTATATGAAGACAAGTGACTCTAAAATTCAAC
>NW_005187473.1:2061999-2076695 GCF_000239375.1 Pundamilia nyererei | reverse complement strand
CCTCAAATGAAGCTGATGTGATAGACGTGAGGGGCGAGCAGAGGAAGAAAATGAAAGGGGGGATAAACAAGAAGGGAAAAATGTGAGACGGAAAAGTGTGTTCAGATGGGATCCAGGGGGGAAAAATCCATTTGGGAAAGAGAGAGAGAGAAAAAAAAGAGAAAGGTTTAGACAGGGTGGAGCTTAGGTCTTGGATGGAAAATGCGCCGAGAAACATTCCTGGCATAGTTTGGGAACAGTTCAGCAGGCAGGCCAGCGACGACGTCAGCTTCTCACTATAGTATAAAAGTACGGAGGTGGCCGGACCTCAGCAGACTGCAAGCGCTTCACTGAGAGCTTCTTCTACTCTAAAGGAGCCTCTGACGATAGAGACTACCAGCAAAGACATTAAGAGAGACAAACGGCTAAGAGAGGGAATACTTAAGGACTCCTCCGAAGACAGACTTTTCCTTACACCGAGAGCAGGATTCCTTTTGAACGCGCACAAGAAATTTATCCAAGATGCTGGTGCTTATTGTTGTCGTTGTCTTCCTCGGAAGCTTTAACCTGGTGAGTCTCCCTCTCTCTCACTCTTCACTGAAATATAAAGAGAAACGTTTTGCGGTTTTAATTCCCTACATTTAGTTAGAGAGAGGAGAAGCTGCTCTTTTGAGACTAAGTTTATCTTCTTGTAAGCCATTCTATGTCGCTTGCTTTTAAACGTTTCTAAAAGATGGTTTTGTGTTTTTCTTTTCTTTTTTGGTTATACAGGTCCTCTCCTCCTCCTATTCCTCCATCTCCTGCCCCTCCGTGTGTGATTGCCCTCGGGAGATGCCCCAGTGCGCACCCGGCGTGAGTGTCGTCCTGGATGGCTGCGGCTGCTGCAAAGTTTGCGCCAGGCAGCTGAACGAGGACTGTAGTCTGACCGAGCCCTGTGACCACACTAAAGGACTGGAGTGTAACTTTGGGGCCAGTTTTGCTGCTGCTACTACTCGTGGCATCTGCCGAGGTATGTATAAAGATCATCCTGCTCCAGATGTGCATGCCTCATGACTTAGCCTGAAGACTTTTTTTTAATAAGAGGGATTATTATTCAAGAATATGGGAACCTATGTGATTTCAACACTATGGAATGCAGCTAGGAGGAAACTAGTCTGAACCTCAAAGCACAGGCAGCCCACTGTGGAGGGAAAAAGACTCCTCACAGGCAGCCTGAAGAATTTCACAGTTTAACTGATCCTTATCTGGCAGCCATGTGATGTCTTCAGCAGACTTCTTTGAGTAAAGCAGGAAAGAATAACATTCCTCTCTCTCTGTTTTTTTCCTTTTTCTCCCTGCTTGCTGCAGCCAAGTCAGAGGGCAGACCATGTGAGTACAACAGCAGGATCTACCAGAATGGAGAGAGCTTCCAGCCCAACTGCAAACACCAGTGCACATGCATTGATGGGGCAGTGGGATGCGTACCGCTATGCCCGCAGGAACTCTCTCTTCCCAACTTGGGCTGTGCCAACCCCAGGCTGGTCAAGGTAGCAGGCCAGTGCTGTGAAGAGTGGGTGTGTGATGACAGCAAGGAGACAGACATCCTAGAGATCTTTGGCAAAGACTCAGTGATGAAGGATTTGGAAGATGATCTCACCAACAGGAATGAGCTCATTTCAATTGTCAAGGGAGGGCTGAAGTCCCTACCAGGTAAGAAAGCAGTCTTTAATTCTGAAGGTTTTTCTTCTGGGTTCAAGAGAGATGGTAAAATAAACTGCATTCAAATTCACTAATGTTTTCATTGCTTCTTTTTAATCATAGCATACAGACCACAGCCGGAAGTCCACCACATGTTCGAGAGCCAGAAGTGCATCGTTCAAACCACACCCTGGTCCCAGTGCTCCAAGAGCTGTGGAACTGGCATCTCCACCCGAGTCACCAACAACAACAGTGAATGCAAGCTGGTCAGAGAGTCGAGAATCTGCGAAGTGCGGCCATGCACCCAGTCACCTTACTCCAGTCTGAAGGTAAGCTTGAGCCAGCTAGCTGAACCAATCCAATGGAAGCATGCATGATGCTGAAGGTATGCTACAGCTGGGTCTCGGTGCGCAACTGACAATTGTCGCTCTTGTGCCCATTCTTCTTGCAGAAGGGAAAGAAGTGCAGCAGAACTAAGAGATCGAGCCAGCCGGTGAAGTTCACCTACGCCGGCTGCTCCAGCCTGAAGAAGTACAGACCCAGGTACTGCGGAACCTGCATGGACAGCCGCTGCTGCAGCCCCCACGACACCAGAACCATCCGCGTCAAGTTCCGCTGTGAGGACAGCGAGACCTTCTACAAGAACATCATGATGATCGAGTCCTGCAAGTGCACCTACAACTGTCCCCATGCCAACGAAGCCTCCTATCCCTTCTACCGCCTCTCCAACGACATCCACAAGTTCAGAGACTGATTGGTGAGGAGCAGCCAAAACCCCTCAGTGAGAGAAAGAGATCAGCAGCAGCAGCATCATTGGCAGCCAATGGCAGTCTAGATGAAAGCAGGGGTGTAAATAGACCACCAATCAACTACCAGCTTCTTGTTGTAACGAGATTCCCAAGGAATTGTTGGCTTACATCATGAGGACTTAATGAAGTGCACTGTTTGCTGTGACTCAGCATGCCTAATATGAACTGCTTCGTATTAATTGGAGCATTTGAAGTAGCTTCGTTAAGGAGCAAGATGTAATTAATATTTGTACATTAATCTTAGTCGCTGATATCGATTCACTGTGTATATTTTGATCCCGTACAGCAGACATGACCCAGACTGTAGACTTGTGTGTGTATATGTAGATATGCACATGCGCAACTTCAATTAGCATTATCATGTTGTATCTTTGGGGGTTTTTTTTAGAGAAAGAAAAAAAAGACACCAGATGATAAAATGTAAACTCTCGACTTGTTTAACAGGCGCGCGGTTTCATTCCTTCCTGACGTGGGCATTATTGTTCATGTTTTGTGGCAGCTATTGACCTCCCTTCATGAGAAAAAAAGAAAGAAAAAAAAGACAAAGCGAAACATGTCAAAGGATGAATGAATGTTTTTTTTTATTATTATTGTTATTAATATTATTTATCAAAATAAAATAATGTAGCTACTTTATTTGGATATTATGTGTCATACTGGAATAAATTGTAAAATGATTTAATTTTATATGCTACAATAAAACTGATTTATTTATATGAAACACGACGAGCCCAGAGTCGAGTCTGTTCAGACTGCACTGCGGGACGGGACAAACAAACGGCGCACTGGGGATATTTAAGCCCTCTGTTATATCATTCAATAGAGCCAACAGATTCTCAGACAGACACCGAGCGGCTCGTTCTGCTCTTATATAACACAACCTTGGAGGCTTGCTCTCCTGACTTTTTGTGCTTTTGGAATGCCATTCTGCAGCGAGCTAGTTTGCTTTCATTTGATCTGGCTAAGCCACACACTTGACCGATTCTGAGAAGAGGAAAAAAAAAGATTAAGTTCATGAGTAGCAATGAGTATGGGAGTATGCCAAGAATCTTAAGTGCTGCGCTGAATGGGCTGGGATTAGACACCATGCAACAAGGACAATGGAATTATTGTATATCATGAATACATTCCCAGTTACCCTTTTCTTTTTATTTCATTCTTGTTTTCTTTTTTTCACACAGCATTACCAAATTGACTACTCTTTAGCAGCTGCCTTTAAAAAGTGAATTAGATGCATTGGCCCCTGCTGGCTCTTAAATTGCAGGGGTCTGCTAAACAGTTGTAAACAGTCAAACAGAGCAGGGAGGACTTAACTCTCCCTTCCAGGTTTTGGTTTAAGAGGCATGAATACTGCTATGAGACAGAAACAAGCAAAGAGCAGGAAACAGGGGTAACACAGTTGGTATTAGAAACTGTGGTTTTCAAGGGCACTAAAACAGTGTTTTGCTACCATCACATTAACGCTTCTCGACTCATATTCTGCTGTTTTATTCTTTAATAGACTCATTCTGTATGATTTAAGCCTCCGATTTAAGTTTTATAACCTTAAGGTTCATGAAATCCATAAAAGTATGAAAGAAGAATAACAACCTGAAAAAAAGAAAAAAACTTGTGCTAGTTCTCACAGGATCTGACGTTTGCACAATGGTAGCCATTTAGAAGCATCGCGCTGAGGAGAACGACAGGGAAGGGTTTTCTTCTTCTTCTTCTTTTTCATCCAGGTAGAGGGAGCGGCTCAGGAATGCAGCAGTGGCTCAGAAAGCAGACATCCTGATGGGTGGCAGATGTTGGAAAATATTTCAGTGCAACATGTTCACTTCAGCTGAGGAAATTTTCCAAATATACACGAACCCTCCCGAGTTCTCGTTTGTGTCCACAGAAGGCATTTTTATCTCCTGGCAAGTAGGGAAAAAAAACCTGTCTAATCTCACACAATGTGCCACTTCCGCATAACGTTCCCACATAGCTCCTGGAAATAAATCTCAATCGAGTGTATTTAATGAGAGGCCGAGCAGGACACGCCACACACCGCACAGGATGTGCTCACTGAAGTTTTACACATTGCTCATATGAAAGGCTTCTGAGGTCTACCTAATCACAAAGATGTGTGACCAAAGGGTCTAAACACTTTCAGGGTGCTGTGTTTTTCTTTTTTCCTCACTCTTTCCCTTTCTGCTCCTTCCAAAAAAAGAAAATTTCCCTCCCTGTCTTTCATGGCTGGGACGCTGCAATGCAATCAGACTCATTTGTTTTGATAACCGAATGCAGCACACTTGGTTATGTAATGGCATCTGTACGTTATGTGAGCAGTGCTTTTGGTCAATGTAGAGACTTACAATTCCTCAGCCTTTACTATGTCAAAAAAGAATTCCATTTCCAAAAAGAGGGGAGTGTGGGTGAAATAACTGTGGTCTTCGAGCAAACACAGCACAAACCTGTAAAATCTATCGCTCTCTCTCACACAGGCGCCCCTGCAATTAAATTGCTCGGTGACTACCTCACTCCCTAAACCAAAAAATAAAGTGTTTATATGACAAATACATTAGCATTAAAGCCTCATCAAGCAACTACGTAATGCAGTGCAACCAGAAGCTAACAGGACTGAGAGTGGCCATTACAACCCGCTGGATGCTGCTGAGAGCTGATGTCAACTCTTTTACAGCCCTTTGCCCCCTCCATTTACAACCTCAGGTTAATGCTCACTGTTGTAAGCAACCCAGGAGCAAGGAGAAAGAAGGGTTGCATACAGATACTTGTTTCATAACCTACCATCTGCTGGACAAAGGAGGAAGCAGCATGCTGTGTGTGATTTCTGTCTAGACTCACACACCTGTTAAGACCTGCACGTTTTAAAGAGTTGTTGCTGTGAAATGTGTGTCTGAAAACTGGCTCAACATCATAGGTATCATTGTAGCGCTGCTATTTTGCATAATACTCTCATGGTAAAAAGAATGATGTAAAAGGCACCCTTTTTTCCCCAAATCCTGACAGGGTGTGGGACCCTTTCACACAACGCAACAGCGGCAGTAAATATCTCCTGACACACCCACCAGATACCCTCTGCCAATTACATAAGAATAAATGATGAGTGGGCTTAAGGGAAAATCCGAGTCAGTTCCCTCCCAGGCTGTTGGATTGTTTGGGATGTCCCAGAGGGACGCTGGCTACTGCCGTGATTATTAGCTCTAACAAGCTGCACATTGATGGGAGAGGCAGAGCTTAATTGTTGGGCGTCTCGAGTCTCAGACTAATGGATTTCTGCAATGAATCATCTCCAACTCTGTCAGCTTAGCTAACACTGGCATTTACTCCTCTTTCTATCGTTCGACATGGGCAGGCTAATGAGGTCACACAGTCAGGAGCTGTTTGTCTCCCAACACTGCAAGTTTGACATTAAGGATAAATAGGCTGATGGTACTGAAAGCCCCTCTTATTGGCAGAAACATTCTTTTGTTGATTTTTCAAGAGGGTTTGCCTTTTGCCGCGGTGCCATTGTAAGAAAAAAAAAGAAAGAGAAGAATGTGAAAAGTGACTCAGAAAAAAGTCGGCACATTGTTGTTGGGTGTTGATCTTCAGCTAGCAGGTGAAATGAAGAGAAAGTGTGGCTTCATGGTATGGGGGATTCACAAGCTAGTGTCCTCGCCACCCTTATCCACTTCAGGGTGGCGAGGGACTAGGGGCCATAGGGCAAGAGGTTAGTACACACTGGACCAATCACCAGTCTGTCAGAGGGCTAACAGAGAGACAGACAAACAATCACACTCATGTATGGACAATTTAGAATCACTAGTTAACCTAACCCCACTAATGGCGTGTATTCTGTGCAAGGAAGCTGGAGTACCTGAAAACATCCCACGCAGACACAGGGACAACGTGCAAACCCCACACAGATCAGGTGGTGGATTTGACCCCAGGACGTTCTTGCTTTGTGGCAACAGTCCAAACTGCTGTCCACCAGATTCATGGGAGCGTTGCGTCACTCCCAGCTGTAAAATTTGAGCTAAATCAAACGTGGATGCAATGTGCAGCAAAGAAGAAAAGTAAATGAATCACATTTCAACAGCACTACTTCTACATGTTTTAGAGGTATTTGGTAGATGACTAAATCTCACTAGATTTTGGGATTCTCAAAAGACTATGGCGCCATCATCATCTGTCACATGATTCCTTGTGTTTCTTCTCACTGAAGACACTGGTTACACATGCTGAGGCTCATGCATTTGGGACCCGGTGGTTCTTAGCACAGACGAGTCAAGATACATGATTTGGTTGTATGAAATTGTGTTGAGCAATCTTTTGGCTGTTCCCTTTGGGGGTCACCAGAGCAGATCATCTGCATCCATCTCATTCTGTTCTCTCACACCAACCATCTACACGTCATCCGCACAACAGTGGTTGTAGTCGGTAAGTACGGTTAAACCTACATAGTTTTTTGATGTTCATTATCAGCTGTAAATCATTATTACATGCTATTCAATGCACCACCTAATTCCTGGGATTATAGTTTAATAAATCTTTTAATATAAAGTCATGGAAATGGAAAATATGACAAGTTATCTAATAATCTTCTGAGAAAAATGATTTTGGGAGACACCTCAAGTCCTTAAAACTTTGTGAAGTGCTCCATCTGTTTAATCTTTAAAAATAGTCAGTGTCTCAGCTGGACGACCAAATATCTTTAGACCACATTGCAGATCGTCATACCAGCTGCAGGCATTTAAACAGAACAATTTCTCAAACAGAAACTGATTAGTGCAGAAAGTTCTTTAAAAAAATAGAAATCTATTGGACACTATTTCCCAAAAGCAGATGCTATAGACTTTAATGATCCATGCAGATATGCTCCTAATAGACATTAAAAACTTCAATGTGTGAAATATAAGTTCAGAGAAAATCAAGATAATTGAAATCTGCTCCACAATATCTAATGCAATAAAATAAAAATTCTTCTCGGTTAGCATTTAAAAGTGTGCTTTGAACTCTCGAGCAGCATTGGGCTGCAGGGTTTGCTGATGTTGCTGTGGAACACTAAGTGACAAGGCTTAATGCATTTTCCAAGTCTTTTGTTTCCCCCATGCTGGGTAATTGCAGCTCAGTTTCCACCATTGTGAAGGGATAAGGGCTTGAAAGTCTTCAGTCATTATATTGCCACCTACTTTTGCCTGTAAAACCATTTCTGATGTTTTTTCTGCATCTTTTGATCTCTGGAACTGACCACAGCTGTAGCATGGAAAAGTAGCTAATGAATGGTAGCAGTGACTTTAGGCTTCGTGGGCTAAAAAGTTCCTGCGTTTCTCTGCTTTTCACAATTGGTAACTGGGTCAACACACAAAAATATTTAAAAAAGAGACACGTATACGCTTACTAAATGCTTTCTTACAACTAGCGCTCTTAATGCCAGCTCTTTCAGATAGAAAACACAGACTTCGAGTAGATTCGAAAAACTCCCATTTGAAAGCTTACAATCCCATTTCATATTGCAGGCAAGGTGGGACTTTTAATGACATCCACAGGAATTCTTTCCAACAGAACTCTTTAAACATTCTAACTACCTTGGCTTCTTTACATGCACAGGAGCAAGAGTCTCGCTGAGCTTCATCCTGCTGCGAGAACTCTATATACTCCCACTGAATTCATGACTATAAATGAGGTCTGAAATCTCGATAGGTATTATTAAAATGCCCGCATCACTCCAAATGCCAGTGCTGCACCAGTCTCCATCTTGCCTTTGATGGCTTTTAAAAACTTGAATTCCTTCACATGGAGCAGCATCTCCAACTTAACCACAACAGTCACGACAGCCAAAAGAAGGTTTAAACATGCTTGATCAGTAAAGTCAATCAGCTGCCAACAATCACTTCGTAATTTAGTCTATGACCAGCACAAGTCTTTCAGCAGAGCTTTAGAGTGCCTAAGCAGAGATCTCTTCAAGACTAGCACTCCAATACAAGGTAATCACATAAACTCACCAGCAGCTGCATTAGGTTTAACTGTTTAATTGCTCATTTATGCAAATATCAGCCAATCAAAAGGCATCAAATCAGTGCATTTACACCGGTAGACATACTCAAGATAGCCTGAAGAAATTCAAATCGAGCATGAGAACAGGGAAGAAAGTTTATTTAAATGACTTTGAACGTGGCATGGATGTTGGTGGGCTGGTCTGAGCATTTCAGAACTGCTCATTTCCTGGGATTTTGCCACAGAATCATCTCTAGGGTATATAGAGAAGAGGCAACAGCAATTCAAAATACCACTCATTACATACAAGGTATGCAGAAGAGCATCTCTGTTGAACCTTGAAGCATATGGGCTACAGCAGCAGAAGACCACACTGGCTGCCATTCCTGTCAGCTAAGAAAAGGAAAGGCGCCTGCTGAAAGGCTTTCAGCAGAACAATGCATCCTGTCTTTTTCATCATCACTGTGTCCCATCACATTAAATCAGTGCGCTCATTACAGCCACAAGCCATTTTGCATGTGATTAAATATAGTAAATATAGAGACAAGATTTCAGCCTTATTTTTATTTTTTATTCATATTCATGTGAACAGTGTTTCATTGTAATGGAGAGACACAGAATACCAATAAAATATTTAGAAAATAACCCTGTTACATAGAAGTTATACATTGATTTGCATTTGTCTTTTGGTGAAATAAGTATTTTATCCCCAAACAAAATATGACTTAGTAGTTGGTGGAGAAACCCTTGTTGGCACGCGCAGCGAGATGTTTCTTGTATCTGACCACCAGGTTTGCACGCATTTCAGGAGGGATGTTTGGGCCACTCCTGTTTACAGAAACTCTCTGAATACTTTAGGTTTTTTGACTGCTTTTAGCAACTCGAAGCTTTAGGTCCCTCCACAGATTTATATGGGACTGAGGTCTTGAGACTGGCTAAACTACTCTATGACCTTAAAGTGCTTCTTCTTTAGACACTCTTTTTTTCTTTGGTGAGATGTTTTGGGTCATTGTCATGCTCAAAGACGCAGCCACAACTCATCTTCAGTGTTCTGCCTAAGTAACATTGAAGGGAAGGAGGTTTTTGTTCAAAATTTTATGGTACATTGTCCCTTCCATTGGCCCGTGAATGCGCGAAAGTCATCCAGTGTCCATATTAGACTATGGGTCACGGCAACCTTGTAGTTGTTGCAAGATATTAGTCCATCAGTCCGTGTAGTTTTGGGCTGATCTACCACTTTTCTCATGATCATCCTCACCCCATGAGGTAAGATCTCGCATGGAGCTCCAGACCGAGGACGACTGATGGTAATTTTACATTTCTTCCAATTCTCTGTAACCGCAGCAGTCATCAACTTCTCATCAAGCTTCCTGCTGATGGACTTGTAGCCCTTTCCAGCCTTATGTCGGCCTATAATCTTTCCCCTGACATCCTTTGACAGCGCTTTGGTTTTGCCCATGTTTGTGAAGAAGTTGGAATGGAAAAAACTGATTCTGTGGACAGGTGTGTTTTATATATGTTATATGAGTGTCTCAATAGATAACAAGTATCTGTGATTCCCAAAAGGTGGATTCTGTGTTCAGATGAACAGAATCCACCTTTTTAAAGAGAGCAAACTTACAAATTCTGCAGGGGGTAAATAATTATTTCCCCACTGTCTTCAGTATTTGTGTCTGTTCAGAGGATGCGAGCTTATGTTGGTAAATGCTAAATTTCAGCTTGTTTGGTTGTTTAACTATTAGAGACGTGGCTCTCATATCTTGTCTCCAGTTGCAGGAAGGTTTAGTCTAACATGACAGTATGACAAGAACTATGAATTAATTAGGTGTGGAGTTATGCTATCCTTTTGCTCATGCTACATAAAATGTTACTAGGAGTCACACTTTCAGAACTCTCTCAGGCACAGTGTATCCTTGAAAGTGGCTTAATATGGCTCTGTGCAAAATTACACTAAAGTACTCGCACATAATTCCATCTTACAACATCTCTACATGCTGAAAAGGTACCGTCTGTTGACCAGAGAAAACTTGTAGTATTGCAAAATAAGTGGCTTCAGATTTCCCATTAGCTCTATGAGCTTGATAAAGAACAGACCACAGTAAATTATTACTGTAGGATGATCCAAAATGTCACATAATATATTTGGGGAAAGCAAATGGCCTCGATTAGTTGTACTTCTGTTCACTTGGAACACAAATAAGCTTAAAAGATTTCATTTAAAAATGTGAAGTACGCTTGCAAAACGTAACTCTTAGGATGCACAATGTGCCATGCAAAGATGTGTGACATCTGGCTCTTGAAGCATGACTTTATGCTTCAGTACCTGCCTTAGGTCACCACAGCAGAGCCATATCCCCAGAGCTGGTCTTGTTAAAAGAAAAACAGCTCTGCACGCAGTACAAGTGAGCCTTACCCATCAAATTAAGAAAAAATTAAGTGGGAACCGACTTCAGAAATTTCAAAGGCAATTTAGATAATATAGAGGCATTATTTCCAGTGCCTGTGCTATCCGCAGACTAAAAACAGCCTCAATTTCATTTTAACAGCAAGCAGCAACAAAGGCACAACTTTTGTGTGGTCACATTGAGTAACTTTATTGGGACAGGAAAATTAAGAGAACTGCTAAAATAAAATAGATGGTAATTCAGCACAAGAAGAGCCATGAGAAAAAACAAGAAACAGATGAGCCAGGAGCAGCCACTCTTTAGTACTGTACTGTAGCGGTAGTCTTTGGTACTGCTCAGACAACAGATCTTGAACAATTTCTAAATATTAGATTGTATACTGTACACAGTAGGGAAGAAGCTACAATGCAGCAACAGTGTACGGGGTATGAAGTGATCTAATAAAGCACCACTATTTTTTAGTTGAAGGACAAAACACCCCTACTGGTTGTGTAGGCTTTGTGCACCAGTCAGTATAAAACACAATTAACGAATCATGTCTTGTCTATTAAACTCAGGCAACTGGTGGGAAAAAAAGACAATCCGACTGTTTCCGATACACGTAGGCAGATTTTTTAAAAAAACCTTTAGACAGAGCCAAGAGAGCTGTTAAAAAGTTTTTTTAGAAAGCATTTTCAGATCTGCAGCAGTAAAATTAAAAGCTGTAAGCCAAAACATTGAACAATGCTTTGGGCTGATAATGTTTACATGGAAAAGTGTTTCTAGATTTATCTGGATATGAGCGTGTGGTTCAAAACGTATGCCCAAATTTGAACACAGATGCTAAAGTTGCACTACTCATTTGAAGCGTTAAGGCACAATCACTTGTGAGATCACCGCCCTTAACTGCAAAAGGGTGGAAAATGCGTCATCACAAGGCAGACATCAAAGGGTAGCCGTCCATCAGGGTTAACATCCAAAAAAAGGTTAGCAAGGGGTCATAAAAATACATCCATAAACATGGGCCCCACCAATGGGCTGCACGGTTAGTTATTACTGGCACGCTGTTGTGTGGCAATAAACTAACATTAGGTAAGAATACAGAACATGGAGGCACCATATACGTAAGTACATTTACACAGGGAGACACCCTGAGGTGTCAGGAAAAACAAGCATGTCAACATGAATTTTTATTAGTTGATGGAAAAACGAGACTAATGATCTTAGTGAAGCTTGACAGAAAGGAGAGCTGTTGAACTTTAAAGGTGACTGAGGAACAATTTTCTGGTTTCCAGAAGTTTTCACTTAAATGAACAGAGGGAGACACTGCTCAACGAGAGTGAAACGGGCATGAGTTCTTTTCTGCATTTTTTGGTTATTGTTAGTTTAGTTATTAATTAGCTTTGGAGTTTACGATTATATCACATGATCTCTACAAGCACCGTTTCTTTTGTTCAGTAGTTGCGGTCCTTTTATGAGTCATGTTTTGACTGTATCCGAAACGTGAGCAAGTGTTGCTAGACACCGGGCTTGATACTCACCTTAAAGAAAAGTTGAGTCACCCCCTATTTCTTTACGTTTTGCTAGGAAAATGGAAGGTGGGTGCACCAAATTATTGAAACATGTGCAAACATGCATGGAAATAAAGTACATAAGGCAACAACAGAGTTTGTACAATTCTACAATTCTAATAATTGTAAAAGTCAATAGTTTGTATGACCACGTTTATTCTTAAAGACAGCCTTAACTCTTTATCAGCTTGTCATTTTTTTAAGCAGTCTTCGGGAATAGTTGTCCAGGCTTCTTGAACGATATTCAAAGCTCCTCTTTGGATGTTGATTTTGTTCCATTTCCTATCAAGACGATTCCACACAGCTTCCCTGATGTTGGGTCCAGGCAGTGGGAGGCCTGTCCATGACTGATGGCATTTTATTGTATTTGTGATGCGAAGGAAAACTTTTTCTGGACTTGCAGTGTGTTTGTCTTGCTGAAAAATTAAGCTACTGCCAAACAGACTTTTTTCAGATGGACCTCCTTTTTTTCCCTTTTCGTTTCGTAAGGACTTTCACATACTGCTAATCTAGTTTTTTTTTTTTGTTTTTTTTTTACATCCCCCACTTCTCCAGTTTCCTGAATTTCTGAACGAGAGCATATAAAATTGGTTCTTTGTGATGTTATCAGTTATGTGGAGACAACATTGGAGAATCCCTTGAGATTTTGGAAAAAGTCAGCATTAAGTGGCTCTCTGAGGATAATAAGATACAAGGACTAGACTGAAAATTAGTGAAAAAGCCCATAAAAGCCCAGTGAACTTAATACATTACAAATACATATTCAATACAAGTCATTTCTGGGCTTTTCCTGTTGTCCATCATATGGAAGCAAATTTACATTTTTCCACATATAGAAACTAAATAAATTGCATTGAGCTTTTGTATTTTTGAGTGTCAAGTGCCCCTAGAATTTGAAGATTTAACATTATGCAAATTATTTTATTTTATTTTATTTTTAAATCACAAACCCTCAAACAGCTGTCAAACAGCTACATCAGCAAACACAGTGATGGCCTCAGAGTTTTGTTTACAAGATTTTTTATGTTAATAAAAATATATTTTTATCTTTGCAGTATGAGAATTACACATAAAGGGGAAATAAGTATCATGAAAACCAACATTTCCAAACACTGATTTTATTTGACAAAGCAGAAGTCCAGACAAATATAAAAACTGAATTTAAAAACACACAAATCCTAGTACAGATGATGTTTTTAAAATAAATTCATTTAATAACAAAACAACATTTTTAACAGAATGTGATGTTATTAACACATTTATTTTACTAACATATATATATATATAGCTTTGAAATTAAAGTAATATCAAAACCCTAAATATTATCAGTGATTCACTTATGAAATCAGTCAGTATAAAAATAAAAACTGAAATGATTCTAAGTGCAAATAATAATACATTTCATTAACAGTTATTCTCGCTACTGAAAATGACCTATATACAAATACTGAAAAAGGACTAAAGTAAACTGACAGAAGATTGATGACTTCCTGTGACGTGTGCAGCGTCACAGCCTCAGTATCTGGATACTGTCATTCCAATCCCCCGGCTGTCAGCAGCATTAGCTGACTCATTTTCATCTCCACAGGCAGGGATATGAGACTAGCCATCGGCTCTTTAAGAGCCCCTTCCTTAGTCATGCTGACCTCCGCTCTCTTTTTTCAGTAATCCCCTCATCATTCACTGATCCCTGCTGCTGTCACTGTGTTCATTAATAACAACACTGTCCACCACCGACTTCTACTGCACTTCATCTTTAGTCACTTTTGTGTCATTATTGGGATCTTTGGTATTGTCGCAGCTTTAATCACATGGGATATTTTTATCGTCTTCATCACTACTGTCTGTGATCTCTCCCTCCTCTTGCTCCTCATCTCCTCTCTTTGCCTTTTTCTGTGGTGGGGGTTCCATCTCTTGGGCAGTTCTGCTGATGTTGGTTTCTCCTGTTGTGGGAGATCTTTGTGGCGATGGCGAAACTTGGGTCGCAGTTTCCTTTTCTTGGCCCACCTTGTCATTCTTTGCTGCAAAAGGAGCACAAGCTGATGCAGGTTCAGCTGAAACAATATAATCCCATTTTTATAAGGTGACTGCACACAGTTATTTCCTATAGTAAAACTCTAACAGGTTAAAACATGTACATGAGAGTCATGAGAGAAAAAGAGAAGCATTGGGAACAACTTGTGTTATGTTGAAAGCGATATGAAACGGTAACTACAGGGTGGGCCATTTATATGGCTAAGTTTCGTGAAACTGGTTCAGTGTTGGATTTGCCAAAATGTGGACGCAAGAAAACTGTCACTAATGAAGACATCAGT
>NW_005187473.1:2039608-2061302 GCF_000239375.1 Pundamilia nyererei | reverse complement strand
CTGTGCTGGCATTTCTCCTGCGGTGTTGCTATCAGTGTGAAGAGTGGGAGAAGAGGGTTGCATTGACAGTCCAACACAATGGGCAGCACACTGAACACATCTTATAAGTGGTCAGAAACTTGTAAATAACTCATGAAAGAATAAAGTTATGTTGAAACCAAGCACACCATTGTTTTTCTTGTGACATTACCAATAAGTTTGATGTGTCACATGGCCCTCTTCCTATTGAAAAAACAAAAGTGTTATTCAAGATGGCCGACTTCTAAATGGCCACCATGGTCAACACACATCTTGAGGAGTTTGCCCCCTCACATATATTAATGTGCCACAAACAGGGCTTTAATATCACCAACCATTCCCATTTTATCACGGTGTATCCATATAAATGGCCCACCCTGTAGATCTGACACCCAAGAGTGGTATTGCAACATTTCCAGTGAAGTGACGAGTGAGCTCTGCGCGACAGAAACCCAAAGATAACTGACTTTAACCTTTTGGCTACGTTGGGGCTGCAGACAGTACTTTCTAAGACTTCTGTCATATTTCAGGTCTGTTTATAGAACAAAATATAGAATTCAGTTTAAACTGTCTGGCTGCACGGTGCATGCTTGGAGCCTGCCAGACCCCCAACATTACTTCAGCAGATACAGTCGCTGCCACGCTGTCCAATTGCTTGTTATCATTTCCCGTCTAGCTTCACAGTCCATGGCATGTGTAATCATCAGTGTGTTTCTACAGCTAACCTTATAGGAAAACAGCGTGGTACCGAGGCCTTATCACTAAAAACACACACACGCACACACTCAGACTAAAAATGATCTCATTCGCCATTCGGCTAGTCTGGCTCTGACAGTAACTGTGATACTGTGTTTGTGTGGTCTTTTGTGATCATACCGAAAGTACTGCGATAACCACAGCTGGACCGAACTGTACACATCTCACAGGAACCAAACGGATGAGCGTGCTTTTCGTGACACGCTGTCCTGTTTTGACGCGACTGATGGTTCTCGACACTGAAAACCCAGCAGTAGTGGAAAGTGACGCAGAGGTGAGAAGAAGCACGGACTCATCTCCTGTTTTCTCGTCTATTCTCACTTCACAGCTTATGAGGTCAATCTTCAGCAATAAGCCATGTTTGATCCTCTTTCTGGCCACAATTGCAGTTGAGGTTAAGGTGGTGTAAGTGATGTTGAACAGAGCACGCTCATTTCCTTTTGGGTAGCATGTTGCCATAGTGAAAAATAAGGGAACAAAGTCTTAAAGCCTCAGCTGGAGAAACCAGGACATGATACAATGCTGCTGGAATCGGGGGAGTGGAGAGAGATTGGCGTTTGGGGGCTACATAGTATTTGAACTCATTATATATTCATCCTGTTGTTTAGTTACTGAAAGCTGTTTGGAAATCAGCAGAAAAGCATGCATGCAGGGGAAAATAACAGAAAGTTAGATGAGATGAGAAAAAGGGCTGAGATTAGAGTGGGTGTGTTTGTTTTTTTACCTGGTCCTTTCAGTGGATAGTCCTTCCAGTGATCTTTGAGTACAACATGCAGCACAGGATATTCAATCAGTGTTTTGTAGCTCAGGTTATCCCTCAGGCTCTTCTCAATGTCCAACTCATGATACCTATTTTAAAACAAATGAAAGCACAAAAGAGACCAAACGAGTGTTTATAACAAAGAGATGCCATGCAAAAATAAAGTCACATCACTACTGTTGGACCTCCTAAACCGGCAACTGCAGCTCTTTATTTCTCTTGTCGCCCGAGGCACAGTGACTGCTGATGCTCATTAAAGGATTGATAGAGATTTGAGTCATGGCTTGGCAGAAAAACGAGATCCTGCTCAGTGCCTGTCTCGTGGAATGGAAACTGACTTTAGTTGAGAGTCGACGACATCTCTCAAGCACAGCTTTCTTACTGCTCCTTTAACTATTTGCACTTGATGACATCAGCCTAGCTTTGTCTTAAAGTAGACCTGTGGCACATTAGAGATGGTCATAAATCACCGATCTGAATAGTTGACTGGATTCTTGGAGACATGAGCTAGCAACACAGAGCCAGCTTAGGTTGCTGTCACCAAAACACAAGACATCACATGTGTACTGTCGAACCGTAACTGACTTAAGCCATTGTTTGTTTTGGAAAAATCACATGAAAATTAGATCCACCCAGGTATCCACCCACTACGCGCACCGATCAAAACACTCTGCTATAATGTGACGTTTACAGGTCATTAATGGAGATTATTATTATTATTACTATTATTATTACTACTACACATTATTTTACATATTAACAGCCACAGCACATTTTTTCCTGAAGTAAAACAAAGTGACGTTTCAGATCAAAAGGAGAATCCAGTGTGAAAAGCCACAATGTGCAAGAAAGTAGCATACTTACAATGACTGCATCCACTTTGATGTGCACACCAAATATCCACTGTTTCCATGTCATTCATTTTTATGTGTTACTGATAAAGAGATTACTCTTAACGGATGTTTTTTACATTTTTTCCCCTTTTTTTGGGGGGGGGCTAAATTAAAACATACCTGTTGGTAAACAACCATTTAAGAGGGGTAGCTGGCAAACAGAGAGAGTGACTCCCTGCAGTGTTAAATCCTGGATATTTCTGAAGATCAAGACCGGGTGGCTCAGCCAAGAGCGTGCACACATCTGGTCTCTATATAATGTTCTTGTGAATGAACAGAGGACACACTGATGTTCTCTTCAGGGAGGTTCCCATTGTTTTCCTTCTGCTGCCGAGTCCCATCAGCAAAGAGACAGCCGTGTAAAATGGGAAGGACATAGAGAAACTGCAAATATGACCACTGAATACATACACCAACCAGCCACAACATTAAAACCAACAACAGATGAGTCAAGCAACACTGACCACTCCGTCACACCGCAAATCTCTAGCTGGAAACCTTCGGGCCTGGTATTCATGTGGATTTGAACTCTGGGAAACACACCGAACACCCAAAAGTTGTTGCCTTACCTGGCAGAACAACACAACAAAATAAACTGGAGAAAGTCTTTAGGAACATGACAAAGAGCTCGAGGCACTGCAAGATCACGTGCAAGATTGAGCTGTTTTGGGGATGGACGGCCATCGCAATATGAAACTGGAGGTTTTAAATGGGAACGATCTCTGTACTGTGATGTTGAAAACTATTAGATTAAGATATAAATCTATTGCAAACATACAATTACACAAGTCCAGTTGCACAAGCGTTCTACAGAATAACACTGCTGTTAATTGTTAAGACAATCTTATTGTTTGAACTGATATTGACTCACAGGGTGCGGCTGGCTGCAGAAGGTTTCCGGAATTCCTCCAAAAATTTTTGACCTCAGTTATTTTTCCTCACGCAATGACAATGTCCCCTTTCATTTTTGTTAACTGCTAAAAAGTAGGCACTCAGAAAAGAAAATGTGAATGCAAGTAAAAGTTGCAGCTGTTCCACCACATTGCTGATTTGACCTAAAAATAACCTATGGAAATGGTATAAAATACAGAAGGCGTCATCAGATCAGACATGGAAACCAAACTATGTTGAGATCACACAACAGATCAGCACAAGCCGAACTCCATCAACTCCACCTCTGATGGTAAATCTCTTATCTTAGAGATGAATGATTTTTTTTCCCCCCCAATGGTTTCCCGGAAATACACTGCTAAAAAAATAGCTCAAAAATAGCACTCAGTAAAAAAAAATACAGCAAGTACGTTGTATATTTTTAAGACACCTGGTCTCCATATTCCACTTTAAGTGCTCTACAATTTAAACAAATGGGATTCTGTAATTTTAAGGAAGCATTGAATTGACATCATTTAAACATAGACACAAAAATAAGCCTAGAAGTCAGTCACTTTCCAAAATTCAGAAGCACCACACGTTGCCAACAGCTCCACATTTTCTCCTGCACCAAAGGACTCAGCGTGCAGCACCTGTCCTTCCCGTCCTACTTCGGTTCACCTCATTATCATATTTTGTGTCACAATTTAATTGTTTAATTGTTTGTGTTTAACAAGGTTTGTGGCCTTGCCACATTTGTCACACACCGCATCTTGGCTGTTTGTGACTCTGCCTATGATCCTCAACTGAGTGAGTGCGCCCACTGATGCATTTATACAGCCATATTTTGTATATCACTATGACAGGCGGAAGAAGTAGTTCCTAACAATCATTCAGACAATTTCAATAATATAGTTACTTTCCATTTTGTTCCTGTTAATCATGAACTACAAGTTTACCTGAAATCACTAAAATATCGATATTTCAATATGACATTTGATTCTAGAACATACATTTCTGGCACTGCAAGAATCGATACTTCAGTAGCAATTTGCACAACACTACTACCTGCATATTCTCACAACATGAGATAGGGAAGTATCGTGCACCAGGAAGAACCCAGGACCCACCTCACCAGCACAGGGTCTGAAAATGGGTCCAAGGATTTCAAGGACAAAAGAGTGGAGACGAGTCCTGTGCTGGGAGACAGCAAATCTTCTGGCAAAGGCACATGTTAATGTGCCATCCTGGAGGATTTGGACTGCCTGTACAACCTCTGTAGGGCCTTGCCTCATGCTAACAATAGTGACATTGACTTTAGCCAAATGCAAAACTAGTGGGGTAAAAAAAAAAAAAAAAAAAAGAGAAAGAAGTGAAAAAAAATGTTAGTGACCTCCATCTGTAAAACTAAGATGTGCAAATCAGGCTCTTTCTTTTTGGGCTATAACACCAAAACACAATTTTAAAAAGCTGTTTTAATGGCTTTTTTTGTAATGTTGCTTTGGCATAAAAAAAGACAAACATAATTCATATTTTGCCTACACATTCACATTCATAATTAGATCGTATTTTCAGAGTAATTCTTTGTCAGAACTGCATAAAGTCTTATGGCTGTTAACTCTGACTAATAGCTCTACCTTGATGTCCACATTCAGTACAGGTCAGCCAGTGTCCTAGGCAACCATCCCTGTCCACACTTTATACACTTAATTGCACCTTTATTCCTTAATTTCAGGGTGTAACTCCTCTTAAGCCAGGTTTGGAAAAGTTTGCACTACAGAGGTTCAGTTTAAAAAGTAACACAAAACGGTTTCAGTGCAGACCTTCAAGCACCATGTGTCTGCCCATGTTCTCCCAAACAAAAATTACAGCAAATTTTACCAAAAGTGACAACTGAAGATAGTCAAACAGTGCTTTTTAACAAACACTATTTCACACTGTGTGTTTGTGTAAAAGCTGAAGTCACTTGAAAGAAGGAAAAATGTCATTATTACCTAATGAATACCTTAGAAATGCCTTGCTGTTCAGCAACCAGCAGGAGACCTGAGATAAGCATCTGCTGTGCAGAAACATACTTGAACGTAGCATTAGGGCAAGCCAAGGGAGAGCAGATAGAAAAGCTCCAGGGGACTAAGGAAGCACTAGCCACAAATATGTGAGAAAAAGAACAGCTTCAACAGGACAGGAACATCACTGCCTTAAGGCAACAGCACAACACTGGTTAAAAAAAACTAAACTAAACTAAAAAACCCAGAAAGCAGAAAAATACGGTTCGCATTGTAAAAAGAGCATCTCCATTTTAGACATCAAGGATGCATCCCTCTCCGTCTGGCAGACTGAGAGGAAAGGCAGTGGTAAGGGAAAAGAGGAGAGGGCATCCCCAGGATCACATGGGAGGAATGACTAAAAAAATAAATAAACACGAAAAAAAAACAACAACCCCATAAACAAACATCAGAAATGTGTGAATGGTTCCCTTGATGCACATGCTCACCTTTCCAGTAAGAGGATGTGGGCTATACAAGCGCCACTTATTTTAGCACAAGAACTCCTTTATTGGAGGTGGTTGATATTCCAGTAGACAACAAAAAACACGCAGTCATACCTTTTGTGTTAGACGTGGCAAATGACCACTAAGAAGCCATGACTACTTCTATCCATGACTTCTTAACATTAATAACACTGTAAAATTAGGGGTTTTCCACCAAGTCTGCATTATTCAGAAAGTAGAGGCTTATTTGTGGTTGAAATAATCCGACCGGATTTGGAACCTCTTAAACAAGATACAAGCGCAAATATAGAATTTTACCCTCTTCTATTCATTTGGATTCAAAACTAAAAATTGTACTCTGAATTAACAGACACTTAAAACACTGTTCTGGCAGATACTGAGGAGAGAATGTCAAATAGATTGATTTGTTCATGCTGCTCAGTTACTCATTACTAACGACTACTAAATGTGTATCAGGCCAAACGCTGTTAAAAGTCACGTATAAGACCTTTTGAAAGAAATGATCTTCTGCCAAAAATGACAAAAGTAGTGATTCATTTATATAAAAACGAAATCTTAACAGGAAATTCCTGTGCTATTATTTCCACCTTGACATGATCACCTCATATGATGCGCCCCGCCCACCTAAACAGAACAGCCTTAGGGGGGGGGAAACAAAAAAATGACTTTTGATACAACGACACTGGATACATTTATGCAAATATGTAATAAAGTAATGTTAAATGGAACATTACAATGTGTTGATGCTGTAACACAACAAGTGCAATTTGAAGCATCATTGTAAAGAAAGAAAGGTTTTAAATGAACAAAGTTACGACGCACACATTAGTCACACTTCTAGAAAGCACAGCTCCATCTCTAATTTGTTCTCTAAAAACTTCCTTTTGAATTTACTTTTATGTTTATAACATCCACCTCAGCTTTAAAGTAAGAAACACGTCAACATGATTATTAAAGCTCTCGGCAAAACTCCACCATCATCTTCTGTGTCACTGCCTTTCATAAAAAGTGTATCAATATTTTATTAGAACTATGATGCTTTATGCTTACAGATAAAACACACAGGGTGAATTTGATAATGTACCCCGCAACACTCCAGAAGTACTTCAGGAATGGTTTAAAGAATGCAAAAAAGGTTCCCAATTCCCAAGCTTTCACTTTAATAAAGCTCTTGAATCATGTGCTAGAAAACCATGTGCAATCCATACGGACCCTGACTATCGTCTTACAAGGCTTCAAGTAAATTTGCCCTGCTGATAAAGGATTCAGAGTCCATGCCTGAGCAAGTCAGAGCTCTGATGGCTGCAGAGCACTGACTTTCCCTTGTTGTTATTATAGATGCTTGTTGCTGTCCCTGCTCTCTGTATTAGGTTTAAATAACATTAAGGTAGGACACGAGTATGAATTTTAGCGTGGTTTATAGGTATATAACAAAGTGACTAGTAGACTATACTATACTGTGCTACACTTTATAGAAATTTGTAATGGTTGGAAACTTACTGCCTTTATGAACTTATTGCAATACACTAGCTTGTACAAGGTTCATATTTGTGGCCTCAGAGATGAGAAGAATTTAAAACTATGCATTAAGGATAAAAAGGTAAGGGTCTTGGTAAATCTCTTATCCCTCTATATGCTTTTATAAAATTTAATTTATCTCCTGAGAAGAAGTGTGCAGCTGAACCTGCTGCTGCAAAGCAAAATGATGGTGTGTGTGTGTGTGTGTGTGTGTGTGTGTGTGTGTGTGTGAGAGACAAGAATGAAGGATGGGAAGTTTTATGATGTCTCATCTCAGCCAGGGGGCAAATATAATGAGCACCAAGGATCATCATTCACTTTGTCACTAAGTAGAAACGGAAGGCTGCCAAAGAGCCTAAAAGTAGGCGAGGCAGATGGGTGCTACCATCACCTCTCCCTGACCCGTTCAAAAAAATGAATGCACAATTTAAAAAAAAAAAAAAGAAGGCGCATACAAAACAAAAGGTATGCAAAGTGGAGAGAGCCCAAGTCTAAGAAGCAAATGTCAAATTTTTAAATAACTTAGCTAATTCACAGATGTAAAAAGAAAATTATCACCACATGCAAGCTGTGATCAAAAGATGCTGAGGACTTCTAAAATACTAACAACCACCAGTGCTATCCCATAGCCTCGTCCTACAGTAGTATGTACACCTATGGTATCGATATGAAGCTCCTACGTCGTCTTGTTCTCGAGGTATCACTTTCACAAACTTAGCTGTGCGCGCCCGCTCGCTCACCTGGCAGGGTGACAACATTACACCATCAGCCTTTTACGGCTTAGGGGTAAAGATCAAAAACCCCTGACCAGATTTAAATTTGCCCAGTGTGACACTTTAGGTTGTTTTCTCATGGACTGTTTTCAGCATGCCTGCCGTGCCATCACTGTGTTGTTAACTCCCCTCGACATGAGTTTCTGTGATACCAGGTGAATTTCTCCCAGAGATTCTGTCTTGCTTCCCTCAAAAGCAAAGCAGAATACATCTGCATGAATGACATAGGAGGCAAAGATGAAGATGCAGGAAAGAAAGATAGTAAAGATAGAAGAGTCTGAATATCTTAGATCAATCAATCAAAAACAACAGAGTGCGCAAGAGAGGTGACGAAGAAAGTAAAGGGCCACAGTGAAGAATCATGGATGTAGAGAGAGAGGAGATACAGAGGGGGATGCTAGGGATGGAGTGAAAGAGCATCTCACCTGACAGAGTTAGCCTTTCTTCCCTCCACTTTCATGAAGACTTTGACATGATCAAACCGAGCTTGCACATACATCTTCAACCTGAAAAACAAACTCACATTAACACCAAGAACTAAACATATGGCCACAGTGACTAGCTTTAAGGTAGTGACGAAAAGGGTCAAAACACAAAGAGCTCATTGACTGAGCGTGGCACAGCAGTGTCCAAATGTACACTGGTATACTGACTGACATATGTATGTACTGTCAACCACAGCACCTGAGCCTGCTGCGAACAGCTGGCCAATGGAACATGCAGAGTTGAAACCTCACTGGCTTGAAACTAGAAAGAGCCTGTGTATAAAAGATTGGCAAAGACTATGTCACGTCTCTATTTAAAGAGCTGTACACCTCTACACAATGCTCTTGATGTGGATTTTGCAGTAAGGCACTGATCGCTGTTATCAGTTTAAAGCTTAGGTCAGAGGAGTCAAATCACTGCTCTGTAAGAGGTTCAGATAAGAAATAGTGCAATCTAAGAAGCTGCCCTGTTCAAAGACTACTGTTCAGGATGGGAGAAACAAGAGCTTGGGAAATGGAAAAAAAAGAGCAAATGTATGTCAACGTGCGGAGACCCCGACCACATCCTGTGTTACTGAACTGTACTGAGCTGATCGATAACAAAGATCAGCACAGAAGATTACCTCTTGAAAAACAGCTTCTGTGTGCAGGGAGATAAATTCAACTTATTAAAAGCTGACAATCTATCCACTCTGAGAAACATGAGCATAGCTGTGACAAAGCACAGTAGCAGAAATCACCAGTGTTACATGCAACCCATCTCATTCACATTCTACAGATAACTTTAATTAGATACAGTAATATTTATGAAACTTCCTGTGGAACGGTGAACTGTAGCTATCAAAATCTTTTATTGAACATGAGCCTCCCAAGGCTTTCAGTTTCATTAAGGTTATGAGGGTTTACTACTAGAACTGAACCCTGACTACACAAAAACGTAAAGCTTATATTAACGTTATCATCAGCAGTTTAAATTTGCTATTTAAAAACACAGTGTGTCTAAGGTTTTCTAAAATTTGAAGAAAGTCATTTTACCACCAGGCTGTCACTGTTGTCAGATGGTTGGAATGGCCCCAATGTTGTTGAGGAGTAAAACATGAACCTCAATTGCACATCAAAATGAAGACAGCGAGAAGACAGCACATTCTTCTGCAGTCGGTCTAAATTATCTGGATTGCTGAGCTGACTGAAGTAGCAGGCTCATGTACCTAGGTGATGTCGGTGGTGACCACCGGTTCCCTTTTCATAAGCAGTCTAAAAGGAAATCGATATTCACTCATTACCCAAAGATGTTTAGACTCCATGTGGGACAAAACCTGTAAGCACACCATTTGGTTTTAGTCATCCTCATTTTAGCTCATTGCTAGGATCATCTTTGAGCTCCTTTAGTCAACTTTTAGAAGCTGTCTATGTCCACCAAAACTACAGCCCAATTCTTGTCTTTTTTTCTGATCATCGGGACATTTTTAAAAGACTAATATCATTTCCTTTGTTTTCTTTCACCTGGAAATCACAAACAAAAACAGTAATGTGTGTGTGTGTGTGTGTGTGTGTGTGTGTGTGTGTGTTTTTAACAGTTAATATAAAGGCCCAGAAATAGCAACTTTGTAATGATACCTCTGCAGTGCAACCAGTTTACATCATCCACCCAGGGTCCATTGTACAAGAAAAGTAATGATAGTTTTTGTAGATCAAAATAGGTATTAAGTATTGTCAGAGTTCAAAAAATAATGAAAATAGTGAAAGCAGTTTTAAAAGCATGATTTATAGCAGGAGAGCTTTTACAGCGTATTAAGACCCACAAGTCAAAACCATGGTTCTATTTGAACACAAGACTCTATTGTGCTGTTCTGCTGTAGCTGATTCAGATGCTTAATGTGACAGTTTACGAGACAATTTTGGGCAATGCAAAAATCTTGTATACAATGCATTACAATTTTGAAGCAGGTCAAATTGGATACTTGACATTAAACCATTAAGTATGAATGCCACCATCCACATTTCAACTATAATTACTGTGAATGATTCATTTGGCTTCCTTTTCTCCGCTCTCTTTCTCAACTATGAGAATCTACGAACAAAACACTACTTCAAACTCGCTGCCAACAATAAAAAGTGCTCATTAAAACTTTTCAACAGAAAACAAAGGGCTGAGCAGCAGTCATTATCCCCGAACTTAGAGGTCTTTCAAGCCATACATCAAAGAGGTGTTAACTTCTAGGTCTATTATCACATTGTTATGTTTTCTATTTTTATTCATGGGTTTAAAAAAAAAAAAAAAAACTAAACAAATCGGTGTGAGCTGAATTTCTATTGCTGAATGAAACGGATTAGTTTATGATTTCCAGCTTTGCTGCAAGATAAAGCTGGAGTTTTAGCAGATTTATAAAAATCAGTAACGCTAAACACAAGGGATCACATACCTGAAATTACTCCCAAGATCACAGAAATAGTTTTCACTTTGACGGCAAGTCACTAGTACTATTCCCAAATGAATCAATGCATAGTTGCTGCTTGTCCACACTGCCACAAAGCAAGGACAAAGTTTTATCTAGGAGCACATTCCAAAGCAAGGAAAGGTACTAACAGCTCACGGGAACTAGATTACTCGAATAATTGTCTACTACCGGTAGGCCGGGCCATTGTAATTCAGTACTGTCAAAGTTGTCCCTTGACAACTGACAGGGAGTACTGACAGGGTCCAGACAGAGAGAGCATATTTCTCCCACACTGGCTTCTCTTAATTGCTTCCCATTAAATCCAGAATCAAATTTAAAATCCTTCTCCTCACATACAAGGTCCTGAACTTGTGGGTATTTAAAAGTAGAACAGAAGAGGCACAGCCTGCAGCCTTCATGCACCTCTTCTGTGGAACCAGCTCCCAGTTTGGCTTTGGGAGATAGACACCCTCTCTACGTTATTCATCTCTGGCTCTCCTGCACAGCGTGTATTTGTCCTGTCTTTCTCCCCCATTATTCCAAACTGGTTGTGACAGATGGCTGCCCCCCCCTCCCCAAGCCTGGCTCTGCTAGACGTTTGTTCCTGTTAAAACAGTTTTTCCTTCCCACTGGCACCAAGTGCTTGCTCAAAGGGTCTGATTGCTGTGGATTTCTCTATATTATTGTAGGGTCTTTACCTTGTTGTAAGGTAAACAACCCTTGGCTGTAAGGTGTGATTGTTGTTGCTATATAAATAAAACTGAATTTAATTATCCTACAGTTTTAAATGTGTACACAATATGTACACATGAACATGTTGGTTTTCCTGTTGTAATGATGAAACTTTAATTACAGACAAATTTCTGTGTGGCTCTGTTAGTGTCTCAACCTTCACTTAGAAGTGGTTTCTTTTTACAGACTCAGTTTCTTGAAGCAACGTTTAGAGCTTTTACATCATTTTTCAAATAAATATCTCAGCTTCTAAAAACAAACTGAACCAAAAAAAAAAACAAATGTTCTGTTTTCAAATGTGAGGGGGAAAGCTCACTTCTGACGTGTGACAGGGTCCGACTCTGTAGGGTGAATATAAGAAGTCAAGATCTGCTTCAAGGTTTGTTTGTCAGACACCCTGCAACAAAAATAGGCATCGTTAATAGAGAAGCAAATGCAAGAGAAAATAAAGGATCAATAATGGTCCCAACTTCAATTCAATATCAGTTTTCTTCGTCCCACTCCTTTTTCAGGCAATTTTTGTTTTTTGTTTTGTGCATTTTATGCTCAATATAGGTATTTGTTGTGCCTGGAAATGAACAAATAAATGAAATGAAATGAACACACTTTGGTTTCAGGGCACACTTAAACGCTAAAGGTTTAGAAGAAACTTTTATGACACACTATTGAAGAAATGTAATTATTACTTGATTACTCACCTCCTCTGAGTGAACTCTGAACTGCTCTGAGGAAATATGAGCTTCAGGTGCCACAGAAACAGTTTTTCTCTAGAAGAGACAGAAATGCACATTTTTATTTGCAGCTCATCAAAAACAGTGTTTTCATATAAGGTTATTGTTATTCTCACTGTACTCAATTCACAGTCAAACACAAATGCCCTTGTTTAATTTCAGAGCACAACATGGACACGGCTCTAATCTGTCCAAGACAATACATCTGGCTGCTTCCAAGATCCTGTCCATCTGTGTGACTGCGTGCAAATGAAAAAAACAAAAAAAAGAAGAAAAAAAAAAACATAGTCACCATGGAAACCGTGACATATACACTCAATACTAGGACACCAGCTGGCCAATATCGCATAATAATCACTTCTTCTGGGGTAATGCTTTGGGCAGTAACTGTGAAATGTGGTCGGGTTTTCTGGGTTGCTGGGTGTGCTCTACAACCAAACAATCATTCCCTAAGCAGCTGCAGTATTCTACTACTGCCGTCAGATAAAGCCAACAAAACCTAATACATCAAACCGTTTGGGAGATAAGAATAACATGATGTATGATGATCTATTCCTTAGTAATCTCTTACAGAATCTTTTGGTGGATTCACAACACTTAATATTCCACATAGCTATTTCGTCAAACTATAGCAGATCATACACCAAGTGATCATCATAAAATAAATATAATGCTGCAGAGGAAGAAAGGACTAGAATAAAACCTAATGGCACAAGCAGCAGCATGCTGTTCTCTCCAGAGTCATGCCACAGAATAGTGAGTGCTAAACCTAACTACAAGGACTTGTGTTAACCAAGACCACAGAGTTTGCCATGAGTAGGGTGGAGCTGAATCATCAAACACTTCTACAGCAAAGCAGAGGACTAAAGCCTTAACAGAGCTTAAAAATGAAGATGAAACATTACCCTCAAAAAGTCCCAAAGCATAAATGTAAGGAGAGCAAAGGAGACCTTGTTATTAGGGCTTTGCTACTCACCAAGATAGACTTGGAGCACATCATGGAGGTTTGTTTTTGTTACGAGCACCATCAGTGCACCAGCACGTGCATCAACCTCCTATTGTCTGCCATTCTCATCAACCTTTCCTCTGATGCATTCCTACCAGAGTCGCTGCAGAAGGCTCACTCGCAACCGTATAAAGCCAGTGAAGCTATAGCATGGAGGTTGGTAAGTGGTGTCTTGATCCCTCTTATTTACTCCCTCATCTCCATCACCGACAGCATCATCCCTCTGCTGGTTTTACAGTTTCTGTTTATTAATAACAAGTTGAGGTGGGAGTTACTAGCAGCCCTATACAAGTAACTCTAATACTTTAGCCTACTGATATTAGCTTAGGGGAGAAGCCAGAATCTGACGGTTTGTAGTCTTATTCCTGTTATTGTTTCTTTTTGCTGGGGCTCCCATCGCCCTTATTTGTATTGTTTGTTATTGTTATTTGTAACTAGCTATATTTTCAATATTGTAGGATTTTATATGTTAGGTTAATTTGAGCCATAGAGGTAGGCAGTGTACTGTCAGTGTAGACGATGGAAGTCATCCAGAAAAACTTATGAAACATCTGCTGATATCTGGTTGAATTCATTGTGTACATCCACAAAAAGCAGCAAACCTCAGCAGCAGCCCAGATGATCACCAGCCTGTACACTAAGAAAATCGACTGAGCCATTACATTATTAATTAAAGAAGTTGATAGAGTACTTCAACTTTTACTGGAGTATTTTTTTTTAACAGTAGTATCTGTACTTCTACTCAAGTACAGAATGTCTGTACTTTTGCCACCTTTGTACAAAATAGAATGAATAAGGCATCATCTGCACTCTACTGGGAACAAAGTGTCCAAATATGAGAGCTTGAGCTCACAATGGGTTCACAGCTGAGCAGTTCACTTGCTGAAGACACATAGGTGAGTGACAGATAAAACAGGAGAATATTGTGATTGTGGACTAAACTCTCCATAGGTAAATGAAATTATGTCCTGTGAACAGGATAAATATTTAAATGAAAGTAAAGCAGAACTTGAGCTAGTCTGTCAGTTAAACCCAGAACACAGAATAAATCAGCAGTTTAAATTTGTATTTTCAGAGGTAGGAATGAGGAAAATACAAGTTCACTACATTTTATTTGACCATACTTAAATAGTAACAATGCAACTAGCCTAACAACAAAGTTCTGGTCAAATAAATAAATTAGTAGTAAATTAGTAAATACTTAAATAAACGGTATATTTGGATAAATGTCCAAACCACTGACACGTCCTGCTAACTAAAAATCCAGGCAGTGTTCTGTTGTCGGGTCCACATGGTAGCATTATACCATAGATGGCTTTTTTCTCCCCAATGCAAACAGAAACAGGATAAGGAAAAAAAACAAAAAGACCAAATGTGTGTATTTATATGTGCGCACAACACTGAGTAAAAGGTTGAATTTTCACTTGGTTGTAAGGTGTGGGGCAAAGTGAAGGCCCCAGCAGACAGGAAGACAATGGACTGGGCGGTGATTTCCTACTTTGGAAGGCATCTCAGAAATCCACCCAATTTTTCAAAGTAATTTATGTGTTTGCTTAGTTTGGGTCAAGTTTCTTGTTTAGTGCGTCAGACTGACTTGCACAAGTGTCTGTGTGTTTCCATGTGTAAGCAAATGAGGGTGGAGCACCAGGTGTGATGCCATTACTCTGTCATTATGGCAAATGGAAATCATGTCTTTCAATGGAAAAGAGGCTTGCCCAAATATGCAGGCAATTGGGTCAGGCCAGGCCAAAATGCATACCTGTGAAAGGTGCCATCATTATTAATCACACACACAAAAAACAAAAACTGGAAAGAGCTGCATATAAAAGTCAAAATCGATCACGCTACCTAGACCTTTAACAGTTTTTACTGATAGCACTGGAACAAGACTGAGTTTTAACAAGATCCAACAAAGCCTATGATCTAATCTGGGAGTAAAACAGCAAACTCACAATTCAGATTCAACTTACTTTATTCTCACTCTGAAAACTCACCGTCTTGGCAAAAAGTGTCTTTAAAAAAAAAAAAACCCTGATATGATATTCAACAGTCTGAGTAGCAAAGACGGATATTGCAGCACAATAGCAGATTTAGGCGAGCAAATAATTGGAGGATTTTTTTTCCTTTGCTCACATTAATATTTGTGAACAGACAGTCACTCCAACTAATCACCGAATTGAATCTTTGCCTTGAAGAATACCATAAATACATAATGTGTGTGGAAGGGCTGGGCGATATGGCCTAAAATCCATTTCGCGATATAATTTGAAGCATGTGCGGTAACGATATATATCGCGATATATTCTTTTCTTCTGTATAGCGTATTTTCCACACTATAAGGCACATCTAAAATCCTTTAATTTTCTCAAAAATTCAGAGTGTGCGTATGAATTTTGGTTGTGCTTACTGACCTCGAACTGATTTGGGCGTGCAGAAATCCGTTAAAAAAATGTTTTAGTGCAACTTTGGTAAGCCGCACTGCTTGATGGATTGTCAGAGCATTACGGCTGCCGTAGTGAGGAGCTTAGCAGAGTAATCTGGGTCCAAAACTCCGTCCATTTCAGGTCCCAAAGTCAAACGAACAGAGTTAAAAACTGTCTAAATTCTTTCATCTTTAATAAAATTATCAGCGTTGCTGCTTTACCAGGTGTAACAATTAAGTTTAACATCCAGGCATCCACGAAAACAGAATTTGTTAAATTTAACAGAGTTAGAAGTTAGCAGGAAGTTAGCTCGCTAGTTTACACCTAAACATTTCATACCATGTTCTGACAGAGATTTTTGAAACTAAGTAAAACGTACAGCTCTGCTACCACTTCCAACATAAATGAAGACAGAAAACTAAACAGCAGTGGCGTTTGCAGGGTTACTGAAGTTGGACTACCTGCTATATAATGTTGTGCTACGTGATTGCTAGCAACACAGCTATGTTAGCATAACATTAGCACAGTGAAGCTGGAGGATGAACGCCAACTTTTTTCCACTCGATAAAAGTTAACGTGAGGGATTCTGGTGGTCAGGGACGAATGCAATCGCATAGCAGGATGCTATGCACGGGCCAAACTTCAGTCAGGAGAACAACTGAGATTATTCATTCACAATACGAAGTTAGTTATTAATATACTGCAACAACATGGGAATAGAGCAGCTGCGAGAGAATTCAACATTAATGAATCAATGTTACGGAAGAGGAGGAAGCGCAGTTTTTGGCTTTCCCCATATTTCAAAAGTGCTTCATCTCTTTGCTATGACTGTCGACCGCCATAATTTGAAGATGATAATGGTTGTAGCCGCTGCGATGCGCAGCTTGGTGACATCATCAACATGCACTATCGCGATAGAGCGGTATAGTCAAAATCTCCATCGTTGGCCAAATTTATATCGTTTCTATCGTATATCGTTTCTATCACCCACCCCTAGTGTGTGGTGTGTATATAATAATGTGTGGCCTTATAATCACTCTGGGGTTCGTTTGATCCTGTGTTTTTATCTTTCAATTTCTTTTTAAACTTGTTTTTATATGAAAACCCGCTAAGCAGCATAATGAACGAAACAGACAATCCAATAATCAGGTCCACTTTATGCATTAACTGGTGAGGTTTGAAAAGAAAGGTCCTGTTTCACATAACTATAATAGTCCCTATGACTGCAAGCTTACTTTTCAACAGTTTATGTTGTACAAACTAGTATGTTTTAAGCATACTGAACCTTTGCTATTTGAGGTTTGGCTACTGCTTTATACAGAGTCTGAGCAATTGTCCTGATGTGTGGAGGACACTACGAATGAAAGCATGATCGGGGGAGATGGATAAATTCATTAACCAGAGTACACACTGTTGGTTTAGTAAGTGATTGGTGTTGTGTGTGCTATCCACAGCAGTGAGCAGAAACCCTGACTGGTGGTCTGGCAGTCGCAGCAGAAATCCATCTGGCTGGATTAAGGACTGGACCGATCCAACAAAAATGTCACTACACGTGAAACCATGTGTGCTGTGTTTCTGATGGTCAGAGGCAGATGCCAGGATCTGAGTGGCAAGTGGGTGCTAGTAAAATTAGATGACAGGATTGTGGGGACTGTCTATTAAGATACAAAAACTAAAGTCAGAATTCAAAGCGATAGTTGTGTCCGCAACCTCAAAGGGTGGAGCGACAGAGCGGCTGATGGAAAGAAGACAAAGAAGAGAAAGATTACATGCAGCCGCATCATAAGTGTTCTTATTCGAGTCTCTTACACTCTAGCTGTTTGACAACCTGCACAGGACTAACCTTCCCGAAAAGTCATGAACACAAATATGTTAACACGTACAGGCCAGACTTTGAGTGCGACTTTGGCTTATGTTAATCTTAAATCTGACACAAAGGACAAAATGTGAATCACGCTGTTGGTGTTGCAATAGGCTGCTAGTAAGAAATGCCCAATAAAACAATTTAAAGCTAAATCTTTATCCAGTTGTCTGTTATATATAGCCAACGCTGGCTTATCTCTCGAGATAGGTGCCCTTTTTATTTATTTATTTTTGTTGTTTTTTAATGACGTCAGTGTTGCATGGTCTAACAAACAAACGTGCATTGCATGAAAATGGTCAGGTACAAGGATTGAACTGAAAAATGAAACATTTTTAAAGAACTTCAGACAGTCTGGTGACATATTGTTCAAGACTACAATTACAAGAAGGTCTTTGGAATCACAATATAACAAAATGGCAGGTGGCTCAAAACCTTACACAGTGTGTGTGCGTGTGTGTTTGTTAATAGTTTCATTTATAAACAGGAATCATCGCAATAATAACCGAGTTCTTCTGGCAAAGTACAAAACTGTGAATAACGAGTGAACACATGTAAAGCTTTTTACCCATTTCCAACATTTTACCCAAATGCAAGTTTTTCATGTCACCTGCATCTATAGCACAATCGAGTTTCTGGTCAATTTGCATTTTGGAATTTTGCCCCTAGTCAAGAGACTGATGTGTGGCCCTCGGATATGCGGCCAACTGTGATGACAGTGTTTGTAACAGTGATGCAGATTGCCATTCTGATGTAAGGTTTGCCTCGGATGGCGGCAGGCACAGATTCTGCTCTGTATCAAGCCAAGCCAGCCAAAAAGCTGTCGTTTGGAGTCAAAAAAAAAAAAAAAAAAAAAAAACACAGACTAAAGCTGCTGCTGATTGTTTCACTTGAACTTGGAAAGCACAAGTGGTAATGCAAATGAGAGTGAAGTGATGAATAGTCGTCCCCTGCCATGAAATCCTGCTTTAATCCATTTGTGTACTCATTCATCACATGCAATGGCTCACACATCACTTTGGTTTCTGCTAACCTGCGATGAATATCACTGCCACATTACGGCATTTTCAAAATTGCATTAATTGGTCTAATAGAGTTACTAAAATTACAGCCCTTTTCCATACTCTCAGTGTGGCAAACTTCAGCTGCGACATGTTCTGCATGTGAATTTCCACTGCACCTTCACAGCAAGGGATCGGTGATATTTTCCACTGTGCTCGAGATAAACGGCAAACAAATGCTTTATCCCGCTGAGAGCCAAGTCATCGACGGCATTACTAACCAGAGAGTAAGTTTAACCCTAGGCAATCATAATATGTATATTTTGTTTTTTAGTGTTAGCAATCGGGAACAAAGAAAATTATTCTTCAAACTGGGACTTTTTTTTTTTCAAAAACACAAAAAGAAAGAGACTGTTTTGCCATTCCCCAAGTATAGGGTTAGGGATACCACCAATTGTAAATTAGACCTCTGAGGGATAAAAAAAACTACCTCCACTATTCATAGTTTAGACGTGATGTCACATCATTAGATGAACATCCACCCGCATAGCAAGAAAAAAAGTATTTTTGCTGCCTGAAAGTTACAGTCAATGTAAAAAGAAAGTACAGTCACTTCAAGCTCGTTTTTTTGTATCAGGATATAGAAACAATATCAGGTCTTAAATTACAGAAATACAACCTCAGATGAAATACAAATTGTGACATATAACACCATGTCATTAATTAATTTAAAAAGTCAAAATGCAGAAGTACTGCATGAGAAACTAAGTACACCCTTACTGCTTCCATAAGAATTAAGAGGATAACCAGCATCCAGGTGCATTTTAATCAAATGGACTTGAGTAACCGATCATTAGCAAGTGTGAGCACCTATATAAAAAGCAGTTTGCTGCTCGTGAGCATTCAGGTGTGTGTTCATACTAGGGCTGCCACGATTAGTCGACTAGTCACGATTACATCGACTATCAAAATCGTCGACGACTAATTTAATAGTAGACACTTGAAGCTTTGTAAGATCCCAAAAGACGCAGGAATAAGTAGTAGGATTTAGTGTAATAATGGACTGAAACAGAAGATGGCAGCACTGCATGTACAAGGATACCAGCTGCCGTTAAACTCCGAAGAAGAAGAAGCTCAGTTTCCAATAGTGATGTGCGATACCACTGATTTCCTTTCCGATCCGATACCAAGTACTTTTCAGGGTGGTATCGACGATACTGATCCGATACCGATACTTTATACAAAAAAACGTATTTTATTTATTTATCTCAAATCATAGCGTCATAATGATTACAGGACATCAGATTACTTGTTCTTATCACTTAATAATGCAGAGTTCATCATATAGAAATAAAAAAAAACTGAAGTTGTGCGCCATTTGAACACGTTGCCTGCCTGCAGCACTAAAGGACTCTGTGAGAGACGTGTGTCTCGCCCTAGCAGCACCTGTCCCTCTCCTCCTCTTCAGTTCGTCTCAACATACGCGCCTCATATTCTGTGATATGATTTACTCTGAGGTGTTTGACAAGGTTAGTGATGTTGCCACAACCAAACATGCCAACCCTCCCGATTTTTCCGGGAGAATCCCGGAGCCACCATTCTCCCAAATTTCCACCTGGACAACAAAATTGAAAAACCATATTGCAGAATTCATAGCGCGGCCCAGCCAATTCCAGTTTCCAACAATGGCGGCAGCTACTTAGTTTTAATATTACTCTTATTTCTCTTTCTGGGTCGCAAAAAACCCCCAACTTTTAACATGTTCTCAGGTGAGAATGTAGCTGTGTAAACTTCAAATATCTGAGCCGATCGACACATCGTCTTCAAACCCCCGCGGGCTTTCACTACTCGGGTTAAACATGATATATAAGTCACTTTGATAACTTAAAAATGTTATTGTTCGGCTTTTTATTTGTTCGTGAGTAAATCGGTTTGGCTGAGATTAAAGTTATTAGATTAGATTAAATTAAATGTAACTTTATTAATCCCTCAGGAGGGTTCCTCCGGGGTTTTCACACAGCTGAATAAACATCAAACAGAAAACTAATTAAAGAAAGTGTGAGACGGTCGAGAGTTTACGCCAGTGCCCGGTTATATTTTAGATAGCAAGGAGCAGATGGCTAAGTTTCACTCCACCGAGGGAACTCATGACGTACTACCTGGCTTTCTTTAGACCGCGAAGGGCGGGTCCTCAGGTGAAAGCAGCCTCTGAATTTGGACACCCCCGCTGTTTCGGTGACATTTAACGTATTTTATCCGATAAATAAACCCTGTAAAATGTGCCCTTGTCTCCCTAATTCTGAGGTCTCAAGGTTGGGAAAGTATAGCCACAACACCTCACTCTTGGAGCACTTTTTTGCCACATGTATTGCAAACCATGTCTCAGCTGTTTGTGGAGGTAAAATACGTCCGCACAATTAGGCTCAGCCATTGTTGTGAGTGCGCGCGCCAAGGGGCTGCGAGACATTTATACAGCCGTATTTCGCACATGACTATGAAAGGCGGAGGAGGAAGTAGTTCCTTTGAATGTAGACAATCCGAATGTTATAGTTTCTTTCCACTGTGTTGCTGTTAATGATAAACTACAAATTAACCCTAAATTACTAAAAATATCGATATTTTAATGTGAGAATGGATTCTAGAACATAAATGACTGGTATCGGAGGAATCGATATTTCAGGATCGATCCGCACATCACTAGTTTCCAACAATGGCGGTAGCTAGTTAGTTTTAATGTTACTCTTATTATTCTTTCTGGGTCACAAAATAAACGTTTAACATATTTTCAGACGAGAATGTAGCTGTATAAACTTCTGCTCAGTTTATCAAGACACCACATATTTTCAAAAGCGCTCCGACGTTTTTGGAGACGTCTGTTACGTCGTTAGCTAACTGGGGTTACAGGCTCACTAGAGCC
>NW_005187473.1:1997965-2037605 GCF_000239375.1 Pundamilia nyererei | reverse complement strand
GCAGATGCATGCTGGTGCAATAAGCTGTACGTTTTACGTCCAATGGATGCATGATCTGATTAGTCGACTAATCGCAAAAATAATCGGTGACTAGTCGACTATCAAAATAATCGTTTGTGGCAGCCCTAGTTCATACAACGCCATCAATGATCTTAAAGAATAAATTGCTGCTGCCCATCAATCTGAGAGAGGTCATAAAGTCCACTGTTGTACAGTGAGAAGTATTACGTGTGAAACATTCATCACAGTAAATCCTACCAGGTGCAAATTCACCCCAAGGTCAGACTATACAATGCTCAGAGAAATTCCAGAACACCCAAGTGCTACATCAAAAACAACAAAAACAGGTATGGCTTGTTGGGAGAAAGCCTCTTCAATCTAAAGAGGACTAGATTTTTTTATGAACTTTTATATATTTTATTTATAACAGGTTTAGTTTTTCCAATGTAATTAAATAAAAATGCCAGGGAGTTTTTAAATACGATACACCATCGAGCCACCTGACTTAACTGATCACAAAGAGTATAGCACTGCAAACAAACCCTGGCATATCGGGCCAATCATTCTTTGTCCAAAGTAACTCAGGTTATCATTGATAGGTCAGTTACACTGGACTTGGTTTATAATTAGATTTAAGTCATATAACCTTTCAAAGTATTGCTGTTCCAGACAACTGACTACTGTGACCCTCACCCTCATGTCCTTCACCTCCCAGACAGCAGCATAATTAACCCAGCCAGAACAAAAACAGTCTGTACTTTGGTGCACTTTCATCTTACTAGCTCTGCAACAGCAGGGATGTTTCCCTTGGAAATGTTGGGTGGAGGAATACCAGAGCTGCTTAAAACTATCTTAACAACTATAACTCCTCAGGAGCCTGCACACTATTGTCACATAACATTTAAATTTAAAAATAAAATCTGTAATTTCCACTTCCTGTCATATGAAGTAAACCCAGCAAGTGCTCCAGCTCAGTCGAGCATTTTGTTTACGCTGCATAGCACGTCACCAGCTGCTCATATCTCCTTCTTGTGTGCCTTCGTTCTCTGGTTGTCTTTTCTTTTTGCCATCAAATTACAGCTGTGGATCAGTCTATGGACCTTGTCAAATCATCAGTAGAATAACACTTAGTATTATGTTGTTGCTGTTTTACATTCCCAGAGATAACTTTATAACCATCAATTTAACTTCCAATCATGCTACAGCCACACTGAGGAAAACAGTGGTTGGAGACCATGGTATGACCAAAACTTAAGCAAGTGTGCAATGATGTAATTACTGCAAGACGGTGACTTAACTGCAAAATAACATAGGCACTTGGCAACTTTTCATTTATATATGATTATAACCACAATACAACCCATTCAGTTGAGTGACCTATTGCAAAGAGATGAGTCACAGACGAAGGAAAGACGAAGGACTGGTTGTACGAAAAGCAGTAACAGACAAGAAGCACCCAGAGAGTGCAAACCTCAGCCAAAACAGCTCACTTTCTGGGAATCATTTTCTTTTAAGAGAATAGCATTTTTTTTTTTTATACATTTATTTGTTTTCTTTGTTCTTTCCATATAAACCATAACAAAAATTGTAATGCAATAAAAACAAGCACAAAGTGCAGGCTTTTATTTTGTAGGAGTAGTTCATAGAGAAGAGCGTGGATATTGATTACTATATAATCCATCCATCCATTCGCTTCCGCTTATCCTTTTCAGGGTCGCAGGGGGCGCTGGAGCCTATCCCAGCTGTCATAGGGCGAGAGGCGGGGTACACCCTGGACAGGTTGCCAGTCTGTCGCAGGGCCAACACACAAGGACAGACAACCATTCGCACTCACATTCACACCTAATGGCAATTTGGATTTTCCAATTAACCTATCCCCACTACTATATAATCTATTTAAAAAAATAAATAACCAGCCGGTTCCTTCGCTTTTTTCTTGACAACACTTTCTTTAAAAGGCATAACTAGGGCTGCTCAATTAATCGAATTTTAATCTAAATTACGATCTGGGTTTTCAACGATCATTAAAAATGACTGAGCCGATTATTAGCACCTCCCTCGTACTTTACTCTCATGTTGCTCCGTGTGGCAAATCGAGCGCACCTCTCCGCGTTTCGAACACGCGTTACAACAATTAAGAGGACCCGAGGGAAGCTCGGAAAGCTAAGCAGAAGTTATTTGGAGAGGAGAGTGACTGCCGTTGGTTGAAAAGAGAGGTAAAAAAAAACTTCAGTGGTGTGGAAACATTATGGGTTCGCGGAGTCAGACGTGGATCAATAGTGTGTAAACTTTGCTACAGTGTCCTAGCTGCACCACAGAGCAACACTGCAAAGTTCACTAAACATAGATGTTTACATTTTTCATTTATTTTTTATATTGCAAACATTTGCACTGTTATCAGTATTTGCACACTATTTTAAAGATTGTCAAAAATAATATAAAGTCATTATTCAAAACATTGTTATTGTTAAATAAATATCGTCAAATAATCGAAATCTCAATTTCAGTGAAAATAATCGTGATTATCATTTTTGCCATAGTCGAGCAGCCCTTGGCATAACACATTTTGGGGTCAACTTGAAAGAAAAGGCAGACCCTAAATGTTAAAGTGAGATCAGAGAATATGACATTTAAGTTTGACGTTATTTGACCTTGAAGCAGTCATATTTGGATCCCCTCCATTCTCCACATACCCCTATGTTGTCAGTACAAACAATGACAGTCAGGAAGAGGAAGTTTTAAAGCTCTATATAGCACTGTTATCACTTTGACCTTCAGATCAATCTATGGACCTTGAAGGAGGAGGTCAGAGGTCAAATGTGACACAGGATTGAAATATTTATACTATACTTTCTATACGTTATTAGAATTCATTCTAAACTTTTCGAGCTATCGTGTTTACAGACACATGAGCTGCCAAAATCAACCTCCTTGGTGAAGAAAAAAATGCTAAGTAATTTGAATGGACTTTCTTTAACGCAATTTAAAAAATTAAACAACACAAGATATGCCAAGCATTCAAAATACCTTTATAGTACATTAACTGAGCCTACAGCACATATGGGATACCACTGCTTTCGTCTACAAAGCTATTATGTTATCTTCTACTGTCAATAAGAAGCACTTCATTTTGGATTTCACTGTTCAACACCTGTCAATAACTGAGAGCAAATATAGGACCACTCTCACCCAGAAAGCTGGGTTAATTCCCCAACGCAATATATGGGAAAGTAATACACAGGGAATGAAAACTGCTGCAGCTCATATTACTAATTATCCCAAGTTATTATGGAAATATTTTCAGTTATTACACGCAATAACTGCTTCTGCAATGTGTTGTCCAGTCCACTCAAGTCATCTGTGAGGAAAATTCTCTGACCTGCCAGGCTGAGACTGTAGAACACATAATTCTATCCTAATACAACTACACCCAATGTTCTGCCAAATGCCAGCTACTATCCTCTAAGGACTGGAGTGAGAGGCAGCCTCAAGTTTTTTCTTTACTGTTCTTGCCTTGTTTTTTAAATTAGTCATTGGGTAAGAGGTGGAAAGAAAGTAGCTGCACAGCCATTATTTTGCATACAAACATTTAATCAAAAAGACACGTGCTCCCAAGCTCACCGCATATACATGTACACTCACACGTACACACACACCACCACCAGGCATGAAAACCCTCCAGTCAGCTGTATGCCAGTAATGATCCTTCTCTGGCACTGTGAGTGCGTAGCATGAATATGTCGCTAACCAGCTGCACTCACACTGTTCACACATCTGCTTTTTATATTATGTACTTGGTACATTCTGAAACAAATTCTCTCTCAGCCCTTTGCCATTTATTTATTATATACCTTTACCCCAACCCTTGTGTCTATTTGGTAGCCTGTAAATGGTGCAGTGTTGCGGTTAGTTGAAAAATCTAGTGAGACAGTTGGCTGGTGATTCCTCTACTGATGCTAGGCTAACAGGACGATAAAAATATATCATATCTGTATCCTTCAGATAAAAATTTGTGCAAACAAAAAAAAACCTAAAACATCTGACAACTGTTGAGCTGAACACACAGAGTATGAAGCTGGAGTCTGCCACAAGAACCTGACAAAGCTGATGTGATGTGCTCACTTAAATCAGCACCTGCAGAACACCAGACACAGACATGACAGAGCAGTCGACTTTACAGATGGAAAAGAGGGTGGTGAAAGGGAAAGTAACAACATAAAACCAGCTGGAGGGAATGACAAAGGTTTCTTTTAGTGGCAATCCTGATTGGCACCTAATGTTGTCCCTGGGCATTTCAAGACTCGTAAAACTTTAATGTGCAGTTCAATAACAATTTCCCCCCCTCTTCCACTTCTTTATTCTTCCACTGTGGGATTAGAGAGCCAGGGCCAAACCTCAAAGAAATTGCAAAATGAGTGGCACAAGGTTGTCCAGGGAGTTAGAATAGCTGCCAAAAATGACAAGACAACCAGCACATTTGAACAAATTTGACCAAAAAAAAAAAAAAAACTAAATACACGCTATTTCTAAAGAAAACAATAAAACCTTCGTGTCTAAATAACTGCAAGTCTGCAATATTAAATAAGCTGAGACTTTTCTGAAAGTCTCCCTGCATGCCATTTGGTTTTGGTTTTCCACTGTGCAAAGCACATCGTACCTGGCAAAAGAGGTACTGCTTCAGTCGAGATTCTAAACCATGTAAGCCAGAACTAAAAGGCAACATGTAAACACTGCAGGCTGCTGACAGGCCAGAAAGAAGCGACATATGTGCAACATAGGAGGTGCAACATGGGACATGAAATTACTCAAACCTTCCAGTTTTTTCCTTTTAGCAGTCTTTTTTCCCCAGTTCCTTCAGCCTTTACAAGGATTTAAAACCATCCTACCATGCCCCTAAACAGGAATGGGTACTATGTAAATTACTGAGTCGAGTTGAGCCGTGTCATGCAATAGAAGCTGGGCAAGAATGGAAAAAATTAACTGCAAGGTGTCCACCAGCATGGACTATGATGCCACTGATTCTCTGCAACAAGCTGGCATATGTGTCTGGCAAGCTCTAACATCATGGTAATCATCTCAGCTCATGTCCCATTTAGTATATTATAAACTCCTTTATTAACGATTTAAGGACTCTCGTGGGGAATGAATCTTTCATACACATGGTTAGAGATTCAGGATTCATCACCATGCACAAGACTGCCATGAGATAAGCGTGTGAAAAGCCAAGTCTAGATAAAACACTTCACGAGAGTGCCATCCTGTGGTAAAGTAAAACAGCACTAATCAGAAGCTCATTTTGCAGCAGATTAAGCAGGGCTTTACCAGAAAACACTAAAGTGCTGTCTTAGACAGTATGTTCAACAGTGCCTGAATGTCTTTGTAAGGCTTTTCATGGTATTCCCCTGAAAGAACTCTAAACACTTATGTTACCTATTAATATCACATTTGTTTTTGTGTCAGTAAGTTTTATTTTTCTGGACCCTGTATAGGATATGTGTGTGGGAAAATCTTCATCCTGTACATCCTTTATTATGGTCAAGATAATGACAGGGCCTTACTTTACAAAATGAAGAAAGTTACTAACTTACCTTAGATATATTCCAAAATACACTGACATTTAACTCCATCCAACAGAATTCAAAATATAACATTAACAATAATGATATTTTCTGCATTTGAGCAGGTGTATGCTTACTTTGTAAGGAAGAAGGTGGAGTTTTCTCTGCTCTTAGAGAAGGTGATGGGGAGGAATCTCAGGGTGATGTTCATCTTCCTGGCATTAGAGGCCAGTTTCTTAGACTGAAGAACAGAAAAATAAAGATGATATAGTTCCATTGTAAAGTTAAAATAATTGTGTCAATCAGCAATAACTATATCATTAATTTATTGCCATTTTAAGCACAAGTAGCAAAAATTATATGTGGTCTTTTTCAATACATTTACAATTTAGAATACAAAATGTAAAGACAAAATAGTCTTTGCAGCCCCATCAGTAGAACAACCCCGTACAGCAGTGACTCCCAAGCAGGGGTACAAGTTCTCCCGTGGTACTTCTGCAGCCAGGATACATGAAGGATGGGAGATGGGAATATATGCCAAATCTATACCAACAGCTGAAACTGTCAACTAATAAGTGTGGGTAATGGTTGGCTAAATACAATAAATATACAATAGGTAAACATTTATGTTAAACTGGTACCGAAACATAATGTATAAACCATACAAAAGATTCACTACATGCCATGAAATGAATAGCTGTCAAAAAAGTATGAATGAATGGATGAACGACTGAAATGATAAGCTGTAGTTAAAATGGTTAAATAACCAAAACCACACAGCTGAAAGAAGTCAAGATAAACAAACGAGTTCCAAAGCACACACCTGACCCTAACCTGTGAGTGACATCTGTATGAACAAGATTGGGAGCCAGTATTTTCTAGTATCCTGATTATTCCCATTAGTTCTACAGTACTGTGGAAAAGTGTTAAACCATTCCTCATTTCTTTATATTTTGGTTCCAAGAAGCTAGCCCTTTTTTTCCATTTAGTCATTTTGTTACTAGTGGTCTGCCACCTAATGATAAAACCTAATGATTTGTTCCCATTTTGCAGTGTAATTAAAAAAAATGCCAAAGAAAACACAGCAAAGCAGGAATAAAAATAATATTTTTGCACCAACAAGGTGATTCCCAAATAACACTTAGATGAAAACTTGGCACATCGTACACTGAGGAAAGTGGAAAACAAACGAAGTAGTGGCAGGACTAAAAAAAAGCTATGATAAACTGTCCTGGAGAAATATGAAAAAAATCCAACAAGGGCCTGACAGAGGACCTGAAAGACGCATCTGGTCCTTCAGTTGGTCCATCTACTCAGGTCTCATGGGGAGGATGAATCCAAATTTGACATTTTTGGTTCAAATTGTAATTATGTATAGAAGAGGGCAAAGGGAGGAGGGGTACAACAGTGAGAGTTACAGCCATCTGTAAACGGCAGATGCCCTGGCATGGTTTGAGTATCTTGTCTAAACTGATGGAATTATAAACATAGAAAAATATTTTTAACAACTATGCAATGCCATCTGGAGAGCATCCAATTGTCAATGGCTTCATTTTTTTTCTGCATGACAATGATCCCCAACACATTTGGCAATGCAGTAAAATCATACCTGGATAGAAAATCACAATCTGTCATGGACTGGCCTTCCCCAAGCCAAGACCTCAACAAATATTGAAGTGGCTCATCTTGAAAAGAGAACAGAGAACATCCAAAATGGCCTGTATTTGTACAGCCCCTAAGGACCCCAAAGCACGTTACACATCCAGTCATTCACCCATTCACACCCACATTCACACACTGGTGATGGCAAGCTACATTGTAGCCACAGCCACCCTGGGGCGCACTGACAGAGCTTTGTCCTTCAAAAAGCCTGGAGAACTAATCATGAAGAAACTATGAGAAAGCCTGTAAGAGAATTCAGACTATGTTGAATATTAAAGATTGTCATACGTCTGTGAAGGTTCTCAGTCATACAGGTCATCATGGTTTAAGGAGCTTGGAAAGAAAAGCATCTGGACTTTTTAAAGTTTTCTTGAAGACGTTTCATCCAAGAAGCTTCTTTAGTTCTAAGAGCAATTGGTGGACAGTTCCAGATTTTAAACCCTATGGGAGTGTCCCCAAGAGGGTCATGGACCTCCTATTGATCCTCTACCTAATCACATGACCCAAGGTGTGAAATGAGGTGTGGGTCACAATCAGCCAAGTTATCGGGTGAACCCACCTAGCCCCACCCTGCCACGTGATTTACTGAGGTCATATAGCCCAGGATGTGAGTGGGCATTAAGGCCTCTGGGAAGGGATCTCAAAACTGGATTATAGATGGCAGACAGTTGGAGTCATAAGCCACCGCCTCTGTTCAAAGATGGTCGTTCACAGTGGATTACGAACCTTCACAGACATGCTCGTTAAAGACTGTCATACCAAATATTGCTTATTAGAATCTCATCTCATATAGAGATCGAAAATGTGACGTCAAAACCGCAAAGGATTGTAGGTAAAAGTGGCAAGTGGTACTAGCGCACGCAGGCTTTCACAAGAAAACAGTCACACAGCGATAAAAAGAAACACAAAGAATGGCAAGAAGCTGTTGTATTATTAACTGCAAAAGCTCGTTGCATGATAGCCACGGGAAGCCGACGCGTAACGGTTTTTATCTGATTCTGTCGTGGAAGAGAAATTGTTCCAACCATGTTTCCGAAGTAACAAAGAACTGACGGATGGCCTGGATTGCAGTCATTCGAAGACCAAATATAATGTTCCAGCACACTCCAGCTCACATGTCAGTCTGCTCCAAGCATTTCCACAAATGTAAGTCTTCTGCTGTAGTCATTACATAATTTATCATAACATAATTGTTGATGTAGGTTACAAATAAGTCTTATAATGATTTGAATTAAGTTCGTTGCGCTATGCTGCTTTGTTCACTGTGGCTTTGCGGGCTAATGTTTGTTGTGTTTTGTAGGAAAACCAGCCTACAAAATGCTGGAATGCGATTCTATCAACCTGGGTCATACCGAGTTTAAAGCTGCTACCACAGCCAGATTTGATCGGTTAAGAGAGAGAGCGAGATCAAAACAGCCACGAAAAGTCCTGCATATATGTGCCCAAGTGTTGTATTGAAGCAATCAAGTGATGAATAACTGTTTTCCAGTATGTTGTTTTGATATGGGTTTTTTTTTTTTGCACAGTTGACTTGTTTTTCACCAAAGCAGCTAATAAAGTACAATTGAATACAATTTTGCCTCTTTCTTGTAAGATTCTATAATAGAATAAAACAATAACGCCAGTTATAAATAAAAGACAATAAATTGAATGAATTACGAAACACTTATTTTATTTCTATTGGATCTGAAAATGTTGCCTAATACTACAACCTGAAAAGACAAATAGATTGCGTTGGCCTGTACAGGAGGTAAAGAAAAAAAATTTAACAACAGCTGTAAAATGGAATAGTCCAAATCACCAAAGTAAACTGGACCTGGGCTTGTTGCAGGGATCTGAAGATACTAAACATTTTGTGAGTGTATGCACTCACACTTAGGACCATATAGTTATAAATATGTGCGTGATGAAAGCTGTGCAGCACGGTAACATCTTTAGTCCACTCTGTATGCTCGTATGGGTCTAACCCTTTCACTCCTTTGATTTTTACCTCGTACTTTTTTTGTCTTTCGTCAAGTCTGTCTTTGTACGGACCTGCCGTGTTCTCCTTCGTTTTGTACACAACCGTTTTTGGGGCAAATAAAATGTAAACATGGTGCTGGAAATGCTAGCGCTTGATGCAGTGTTTTGAATTTGCTGCCACTCGTACCTAAAATGCAACGCGCGAAAGTCACGTGGTCTGTCAATCTCTGTTTTCATAGAGAAATATAAAGCAATGAGGGGTCCCTCGAGGCATTATGAAGATCCCAAAGCAAGTAGAACCAAACAGCTAGTAGACTTTAAGAAATATCTCTGCAACATACATCTAACAAAACAGCTGTCAATGAAACAGGAAATGGTGTTGAAGACAGCCTCTATTCCTAGTAAATAACAGATACGTTGGATCCTAGGCTGACCTTCCAGTTCTGTGAAAAAGTCGTTGGGGCAAGGGGGTATTGTCACGGTACAAATACATCCAATTACCAAACATCTGTTTTACGCCAATAACTACAGCTGTGTGAGTTTCATTAGCAATCAAACCAAAGATGGCCTGAACTCTTACTGCCCTCATCTAAATTTGAAAAGACAAGCATTTCCTTTCTGGCTCCTTTATCACTTCAGATTGGCAGTAAGAGACAGTAAAAAAGATTTATTAAAAAGGTGTGGATATACAGGGCCAGTAACAGATTACCGCACTTGCAATGTTCTGGAGAAAAACCCAAATCCCAGAGCTCATCATGCGCCAAGCCTTTATCTTTCCCTGAGAATAAGCCTCATTATTTTGATTGATCTATAACAGCTGAAGCAGTGACTGCTTCCCATAAAAGAACACAAATTACTTCAAGCTATCAAATGCCACTTGAATTGGGCTGCAGTAAAAGAACAGGTAATAGCTGGTATGAAGTATTACACGAAAGAATGTCAGTGGTTTGAAGAAAAAAAAAAAATGTTTAAATTGCGGAACTGCAGCCACAAATTACACAAGCAAAGCAATAAAAGCACAAAGAGAAAAACACTTATGGGATATTGGATATGTCTGATGTGGATCTGACACTATTATTACTTTAAGATGTATATATCATATCGGTACATTCATCGACCATTTTCTTAGGTACACCTGTTGAACTGCGCATTGACCCAAATATATAATCAGTAAATCAAATCACAAGTACAAGGCAACGAAATGCAGTTTGCATCCATCCAGAAGTGCTCTAGCAATAATATAGATATATCACAGAATATGGGTCTATTATAGGTATGTTACAATGTACAATGGAGGTTATAAATATGGTTAAAAATATGAAAACTATACAGAAATATGAAATATGAAAACTATACAGATTGTAGATATACAATTGCGAGTATTAATAAACAGTTGTAAAAACTATAATTATTGTATTGTACAGTATGATTGTCTATCCAGCATTTACAGTAGTGCAGTTGAGATCATTGAGATGGATATGGATAAATTATGCAGTAGTTAGTTATATAAAGTGCAAGTGGTTGTAAGTTCAATGGTTCAGTGTTATTATTGTATGTATGAGGGTACAGTTGGCCATTTGTTTGTTTTGTCCAATCGGTGTGTGTTCTGTTATGGGCGATCGTGGCTCAAGAGTTGGCAGTTCGTTTTGTAATCGGAAGGTTGCCGGTTCGAGCCCCGGCTCCGACAGTCTCGGTCGTTGTGTCCTTGGGCAAGACACTTCACCTGTTGCCTACTGGTGGTGGTCAGAGGGCCCGGTGACGTCGATGTCCGGCAGCCTCGCCTCTGCCAGTGCGCCCCAGGGTGGCTGTGGCTACAATGTAGCCGCCATCACCGGTGTGTGAATGTGTGTGTGAATGGGTGGATGACTGAATGTGTAAAGCGCTTTGGGGTCCATAGGAACTAAGTAAAGCGCTATACAAATACAGGCCAGTGTGTGTGTGTGTGTGTGTGTGTGTGTGTGTATGTTCAGTCCATGCGTTTAATGTGGGTCCGATGTCAGGAGGCATGGTGATGGTGAGGAATATCAAATGAGGATCTTTACATGTGTGTATTGCTGCTGACCATGTGAATTCCTTTTTGAGCCAAGTGTTCCCTGATGGCTTCTGATGGCTGCTTCCAGTAGCATAATGAGCCATGTCACAAAGCTCAAATTATCTCACGCCAATGTCATGATGATGAGTTCACTGTACTCAAATGACCTCCACAGGCACCAGATCTCAAATCAATAGAACACCTTTGGGATGTGGTGGAACAGGAGATTCTCATCACAGATGTGCAGCAGCTGCCTAATGCTACAAATTATGAATCAGAGTTGGAGGAATGCTTCCATCACCTTGGTTCAATCTGGTACTAGCAAAGTGTATTTAATAGAGTGTCAACTAAGTGTATGTGCTCCACACTTTTAAAGGGTTTTGGCTTTTCTACAAGGTTTCACCAGGGGTCATAAACAGTTCTCCAACAAACTGTGCTTATCTGTTATTCTCCTCAGCAGGTAGCTCCACTGTTTGATTTGGCAGATTTTTGACAACTGTCACACTTCCTTATGAAGGGATTTGGGTCTTCTCCCAGATTTAAAAAAGGGATTTTTTTTTTGCTTGTTAGGTAAATATGTAAACCACTACACTATTGAACCAGTCTATTAGGACAAGATGAATAAAGGTATATGGTTCTAGTAAGCACCATTATTTTAAATAGCACACGTCCTCACCAAAGCAACCCACCCTATTTTAATTTATTATACTAACATTTAAACAAAACAACATTCAACACACTAAATCTATCAACACAGGGCTTACTTTGACAGTGACACGAGGAGCCTGGACGAGGTTGTCTCTGGTGGCACCATCAGCAAATCGGCCAGTATCCTCCAGAAACCTGTAATCTACAGTTGAGACAAAGGGCCAATGGTAATTATGAAAGTGAGAAAATAGCACATTTCTATGATAACACACATTAATAGAATGACTTATACCAGCAAAGAGGCTGCTCACCACTGAGAAGCGCCATTTCATCAAATTGTGACAGTGTCACAAATGCTGTTTTATTTCTAACGCCACTGCACCCTGAAACTTCCTTGTGCTTCTTCACACACGGCAAGCTACAAAAGATAAACGGACAGTCATGGTAGGCAGTCATTTCCTTATTCAATTCAATTAAATAAAACGTTATTGATCCCAAAGGTTGACCCCGAAGGAAACTGAGTTTAGGTTGGAATGATTAAGCCAGTTCACAAAAAAGGGCACTGTGTGAAATGTAAATAAAAACAGAATGTAGAATTGTGCTAGTCAATGTAAACCATAAATCCTTGCCTGAGGGGGAGCCAAAGAAAAATGTTAAAAACAAACAAACTGTACTGTTTTTTTGTTTTTTAAAATAACCCAAAGGAACATTGGGTACTACTGCCTGACGCGGGATGTTTGACATTTTTAAATAATACAAGATTAAAGATGATTTTGGTAGTCAACTAACCTGTCAATTTCTCTTTGATCATTCAACGATTATTTCAGTATCTCACCTGCTCAACTCTGTGAATCACCCTGTTGTCTCATCCAACAGCAAATTAAAATAGTGACCCAGGGAACACATGAATTCAACTCAAAAGGACCGTCAGAATAAAAGTAAAATAAATACAAATATTAAGTCCAAAATAAGAAGTTTCCAAAGTTTACAGATAAATCAGTTCATGGATTCACAATTGCAGTGGACATGCTCTCAGTGAGGCTTGCTCTCATCTTTGAGATGATGTTCCCAGCTGCAGCTGATAACCAGGCTAAACATGCTCTGTCATGACTTCAAGTGTTGTTTTTGAAAGATCTTAACCCTTTAAAGCTTGAACCATGAAATAATTGCCAGGAAAATCCTAATTTTTCAAAAAAAAAAAAAAAGGGGGAAAAAAGGAGTATTTATTTAACCTTCTGACGTTAAAAAATACAATTAAAAAAAATTCATAATTTGTATAAATTAGTTTCGATTTGTATCATATTTGCTACACGTTTGGCATTTGTTTAAAAATATATTGTGCAGTTTATTTGGGGTTTTTTGGGAATTGAACTGATGATGCAGAAGTCTTAAAAGCTCATGTATAAAAGGACATCTACGAGGCGTTGGGGGGTTAAATATAAAAACTTACACTCCTTCACACCAAACACAAAAACCTTGGGATTTCACCTGAGCATGACTAGGCCAGTTTTCGCACTCTTGCTGAAAGACGGATATCTGGCCCAAGTCATACCAGAGACTGTATTCCTAGAAACTATGTAAAAGGAATGCTGAATGATGCCCAAAACAACAGGCAACAATACGAGAGTGGAAAGCACATTTGTTAGCCCCCGTCAGATAAATCTTAAAGAAATGTTTAGCAATATAATTTTTGTACTATTCAGTATTAGAAGGTGAAGTTGTAAATGCTTTAGCATCGACAGAATTCCAAGAATGGGCAACGGACCATTGAGATTTTGTGAGGCATGCTGTTCTGAGGCATGCTGATGCTGGACATGAATCAAAGGAAAGTTCAGAAAGTAAAAACAAAAACACGGCCATCTGTCAGTCATCGATAATATTTATCTGCACGTAAGGGTAGAAGATGTGGAAGATTGTAATTCTTAGGTTACCGGGTATTTTTTCCTCTGTTTTTTAAATAGCGATGGAAAACAAATGGAAGACAGAATTATGCTATCCCAGTGGAGCTTTAACACTACAAACACAAAATTGTCTGTGATGACATTGTAAATGTTATGTCTCTTTTTTTTCCTGCATGAAATCTTGGACCTAATAAATTAATAAAAAAAGATTGTGCGATGTGATTAAATGAACAGTTAACTTCAAAAATGTTGGAACCATTTTCCATCAGTGTAATGGCCAATCTAGAAGGTAGTCATTTCAGCTTTTTGCCAATGACAAAAAGCTGAAACTACCACAGCACTATTAATTGCTTGGCTGAAAAATGGGAACCTCTGGTGTTATTGGCTATGGGTCAGACTCTGGCAACTAGTTTACAAAGGACTGCCATACGCAACCCGCTAACTCTGTCATGAGTTTCTTTGGACAACTTGTCAAAATGTCTGCTTCTCAACTTCACTACCTTAAGGGAAAAGAGGTAATGACAAAGGTTTCAGAATTGGGGGTCCACTCACAGGTGCAATTTGAAATGAAATGATCACAGCCCAAATACAGTTTAGAGTGTCCACCACATACCTCATTAACCATTGAGGAATAAGTGCCATTTCTATATACAGTCAACAGAGTATGAGAGCTGGAGTTAAAATGTGATTGGACCTCACTTATGAATGCTGTCCAGTACACTCATGCATACAGAAGTACCGTTTATTCTATGACAGTATTTAAAACTTAATTGACATAGATGACTTAAGATGCCAAAATCTGTCCTTTTCCATGGATTATTATTATTATTATTATTATTATTCCATAGCACCACACTGTGCTCTCTGATAGGTGAAAGCAAACAATGCAACACCAGTGGGACACTTTACAAGGTGAAAATGTGTTGCAGTTTTAAATTACTTATACTATATTCCACTCAACACAGTGAAAATGGTTTAAAACTAAAAATGCAAAAGACAATAAATGTCCTTAAAACCCTCCAAGGGTTAATCAGAGGATATTCATCTCACCTGCAGGAATGAGTAAGGCAGGCTGGACACCTGTACTTGGCCTCCTCTGATCCGCAAACACCACAACTGCAGGACATACAACACGTCAAACTGTGAGTGTGTTTAACAAGTAACGGTGCTCAACACGCACACATAACCTGTAGTTGAGCCAGAAAATGTTTTGTGTGACAAACTTTAGGAGATATACTTAATATATACTAAAAGGTTAAAGTAAGTGTTAATAAACGAAGAAGAAACAGAGTGAGGAGTTTGGCTGTGGTGGTCTCACTTGAAGCTAACTAATAGCCTGCTAACTTCATAACTGCCTAGCATAAACATATTACGATAAGTAGCATCTGGTGTGGGACAGCAGATGTATCTGCTACTCGGTTAACAAATATTAGGATTATGCCGACTCTGAGAAGTGAAGCTGAGCAAACAATCTTTACAGCAAACGCAAAATATTGTCCTAGTTTTGTGGCTGAGCTGCAGTCGGTTTAAATCGCTTACCTGGAAAGAGACATCTTTCTTTTCTTCCCTCTCTCCTCTTCTTCGGTGCTGCTATTTTCGACTTTGTTCTCCGCGGATGACATTATGTGTGCTGTTGGAAGAATTACTGCGCTCATAACGGGAGAATTGTAGTTGCACGCGGACGAAACGACACGCCGGGATCAAAACAAATGCTCTTCCGCCCCGGTGCCAGCACGTGGATACAAGTTCCGGTTGGAAAATGTGCTCATTGGCGCCTCTCGGTGTCTGCGCGTCAGAAATGCATCCCATGATCAGCTCGCCAGCACTGTTTTTGTTGTTGTTGTTTGATTGTTGTTATTTTTGGTCTCTGTGCCTGCCAGTGTATCCAAGCTTAAAATAGATTGAAAATAGACACGGATAATAGAATATGCAAGAAGAGCAATAATGGGTCGCTGGGCAGGATAGTAGCTACATCAGACCCTCTCACAAGCTCCAGCACTTATTTGAGTTTCTTTTCTCATGAGATTTCTATGTGTGTTTATATAGGCTGTGTTTATTAAAGGAGTGAGTGATATGAATTAAAGAAGATTTCTTTAAGCTGTGTGTGTGTGAACAAGAGGATACATACCCATGCACCATATTCAACATCCCTCAAAAAACTGATCAGCAGTTTAGAAAGAAAAGTGAATTCATCCATCCATCGATCTTCTTAACTCATTCACTGCCAGCCATTGGCAGTGAATGAGTTAAACCCATTGACTCATTCACTACCATTGCTGGCTATAGACGTCAATGGCAGTGAATGAGTTAATCACTTCTCTAATTCAGGATCGCAGAGAAGCTGGAGTCTATACTACCTGAACTGGTCATCCTATTGTATGACCAAAACATAAAAACAACCATTCATGCTCACATTTGCTCCTTGATTTAGAATAACCACTTAATCTAACATGCATGTCTTTGGACTGTGGGAGGAAACCACAAGAGGCACAAGAGGAAAATGCAAACTCCACACAGAAGGGCCTCAGTAGGCCACTGCATTCGGACGCTATTACTGTGATTAACCTCTGCATCATTGTGAATTAATTGAATTAGTTTTATAAAATGACAGTGTCACTTTTTAAAGTTAAATAAAGACTTTGAAAACTCATCAGATCTTAACTGGGAAAAAAATCGCACTGGATATTTATACTGATGTGGACTGGGTAAATGAACGAAAGGATGCTATATCAACTGATACCCCAAAAGGTGAAAAAAATGACACAGCAGACTAGTCCATTTTGGGGCGTGCTGAAAACATCAGAGCATGCTCCTAATGGCATGACAGATGGTACCCTGGAGGAGCTTCACTCAGATCTGTACATGACTGCGCTGCTGAACAGCGTGAGAAGCAAACTGACAGAACTTCCAGAGCCGTTCTATTGGATTCAGGTCAGGCAAGCGTGGGGGGCAGGCAATGATGTTGATTCATTCATCTTCCAGGAACTGCCTGCTTCCTCTCACCACATTGTTGTGCACCAGCAGGAAGCCAGGACTCACTGCACCAGTATAGGATCTGACAATGGCTCCAAGGATTTCATCCTAATATCTAATGGCAGATGTGTCGAGATGCCAGACGATGTTACAGGCAGCCTAACACTCTTTACAGTTTCTCCAGACCCTTTTACGTCTGGCAGATGTGTCCAGGGTAAACCTACTCTCAACTGTAAGAAACATGAGGTGCCAATTCTGGTTTTCTATGGCAAATGCAATTAGGGCTCTACAGTGTTGGGCAGTGAGCACAGAGCCCATGGCAAGATGTCAGGCCACACACCACCCTCATGAAATCTGTTTCTGATAAATTGGTCAGAGACATTCACAGCAGTGGCCTGCTGGAGGTCATTTTGTAGCTCTGGCAGTGCTCATCCTGTTCCTTCTTGCACAAAGGAGCAGATACAGGTCCTGCTATTGGGTTAAGGGCCTTCTACAACTATTTCATCTTTCTTAGAGAAACAGTCTGTCTCGTGGAATCTCCTCCTTATCTCTTAAGACTGCTGGGAGACACAGAAAACCTTCTGGCATTGGACATATCGATGTGCCATCCTGGAGTTGAACTACCTGTGCGAGCTCTGTAGGGTCCAGGTATCACCTCATGTAACCAGCAGTGACACAGACCTTGCCAAATGCAAAACTTGTGAAAAAACAAAAGAGACGACGAGGAAAAGAAAACACCTGTGGCCTCCACTTATAAAAACCATTCCTCTTGTGCAGCTCGTCTTATTGTTGCCCCGCTAGTGTGCCTGTTGTTAATTTCATTAACACCAAAGCAGCTGAAACCCCCTCTGCTACTTACCTGACCAGATTAATATCCCAGATTTGATGCTGATTAAAAAGTGTTCCTTTAATATTTTTTAGCAGTGTATTTTTATGGTTGTAACATTAGGGGGGAAATTTTTTACTTAAGTAACACTGGGTGCAGATCTCAACCTGTTATTGTGCACATCTGAAACTGATAATGAGGTATTACTCCACCACTCTTTATAACAAGTATGTCCTTCATTCAAAACAAAGGTAACAAAACCACATGTGGATAAAATGTCCCATTTATTTGTTTCTAAAATTATTTTTTTATTTACACATTTGCATCCAACTTTGTCCTCCACAAACTTTATATAATTACACTTAATTAATGGTAACATAACTTAAGAGTATGATGACTGTTTTCTGTGTTTTTTGATTTTGTCCTCCCGTAGCTGCATTTGACTTCTGAATGAATTTATAAAGCAGTATGATGAACACACAGTCACAGGTGTGCACACACACACACACACACACACACACACACACACACACACACACCAAACATAAATACTCCTCTAGACCGAGCTGTGGTTGACCAAGTAAGCAAGTTCTCTGAGAGTATAACTTACTGTGGTACAGTAAGGTGACCAAAAAAATAATAATAACAAATCTAAAAACAAACCAAAAAAAAAAACCAGGTTATAAATAAACATTGAAGTATGCTGTCAATATATACACAGGAAACGTTGCAGCACCAATGATAGGTTTCCCCTGAGGAAACTACCACATAGTAGGAAAAGCTATGAAAATATGTTGTGTATCAAAAAATGGTTCATAAATTAGAAGTGACCAAATCAACATAAGCATTCAAACAACATAACAAATTCTGATGTAACCGGTACATACAAAACAAAAGGTAAAAATGACTAATTTGACTATTTTTGAAAGCAGGTAGAGGTAGAGTACCATCTGTCAAGATGTACAGGTCCGACTGGATGGGACCGAAGACAAAAACATAATGAAAAACAATATCAAATATAGCCTCTGATTGGACAATGAAATATTTAAAGCACACACATTTTCCATATGCTATTGCACCTTTAGTTAGACAGTGCCCTCTGCAGAGGCCTGGCATGATCCTTTGGATTCGACCCCTTCCAAGGATGGTGTGTTTGGGAGTTGAAGGGGTCGAACATGAGTGAATGGCAGGTTTGAGTTTTGGGTTTTGGACAGGCTGCTGCAATGTGAGGCCCTACCCCCGTCATCAGGAAGTAAAATGGGTCCATATGCAGTGGCCCAATGCACCTTTTGAGTGAAAACTAAACAAATACTTTACACATTGAGTAGATAAATATCAGTATACACTGTCCTCTTTGGCACGGGTGTTCCACAGAGACGGATTTCTCCCAGGTAGAGCTGCCTGCCGTTCGATGTTGGGTTTTTGTTAGTCTCACAGTAAGTCCTGCTGAAGCTCTCCAGCAAATGCAACAAGCTCTCAGGGATACAGTCTGCCTTGCTGTGCCAGCATCTCTTTGGTAGGAAATTTTAAAAGTCTGCGGATTTAAGTGGTTTATAAAAGTGGCTTCGATGATAGGGACGTTGGTATCAGAGGAAGCAGACTGGACCGATTTCTACGTTTCGCTGACTGTTGATTTGTGAAGTGGGAAATTCCTCTATGTCTACAATTGGTAGCTGACCACTGTCCTGAGTATGGAAGAGGAATCGTGACTGGTGCCAGCTGCCATCTTGGATCTGGAACAGGACAAATGGGGGAGGGGAGCAGATTCTATTTATTTGTGGTAATGACTTTTAGTAAATACAAAAATATATATATCTTTAGGAAGTTCTTTAAAATTCGGCTGTCACCTATTTAATTACAACCAACAATTTATCACCAGCATGAAGAATATATCAGAGCATATCATCAGGATATCAGTTTACATTTTCAAATCAGTCCCAGCAAGTCATAATTTCACGAGACAGTCCTATTGATATGCAGAATTATGTGCGGGTTTCTGTAAGAATAACCACAGAAAATGCTCACGACTAAATCAAACTGCCCTAACGACGAAAACAAAGGCACTTTTTTTTTTTTTTTTTTTAAAACACCACATTACCTTGCACTCATCTTGTAGCACATGTGGTTCAAGTAGTGTGTCTTTCTCAAACATCTGTTTGTTCCAGCCACGAAACCGAAGCCTGGTGTTCTCTTTGTGTCCACTGGAGCTGAAGCTGTCTGCGGTGCTGGAGGGTTGATAACTCAGGCAGTGAAACGTGATGCTTTGGCTAGCCTCACTGCTCAGTAAATGGAGAAACTTCATCTGGACATTTCCTATGTCAAATACCATCTGTCAGAGAGAGAAAGTGCACAGACGGTGTAGATTGGGAACACCATAGCATCATGTCAAAAGGAAAACAAACCAGTTTAGACTTGGAAAAAGAACTGCTGATGCTCATAAAGCAAGAGATGGATATGCAAAGAGCTGGAGTGAGAAGTATCATCAAGAAACTTGGAGACAGCCACACAGTACAGAACAACCCTGTCAATGGAAGGAAGTGAACATTTTCAAAGAATCTGGAAAGAAAACCAGTGAGAGATGTGTCTAAAGACCCCAGAGCAACTGCCAAGACAGCAGTGAGTTACTTAGCCAAGTCAAGCAGTAGTATTTAAGACAGTAACTAGAACCCTGCACAGGAATGGACTAAGAGGTTGGAGACCAAGAAATACTGCACTTCTTCAGAAGAGACACCTTCAAGCTAGAATGAAGTATGCGAAAGACAACCAGGAGAAAGATTAAGCAGCCTAGAAAGGTGTTCTTTGCTCAGCTGACACAAAACTAGAACTCCTTGGCTAAAGAGAGTACAAGGAAGTACAACCCTCTGTCACAGTTTTATAATTTTGTGAATAATTTTGTTTCAGTGTGCAAAGTAAAATAATATAAGCATAATGCAGTATAGCAAAATAAAACTAACTAAATGAATCAAAATGAAACTTTTCTTGTACTGTCAGTGTTAAATACTATGGTCTGAATCAGGGGTTGGCAACTCCAGGCCTTGAGTGCTGGTGTCCTGCAGGTTTTAGATGTGTCCTTGATCTAACACAGCTGATTCAAATGTCTAAATTACCTCCTCAACATGTCCTGAAGTTCTCCAGAAGCCTGGTAATGAACTAATCATTTGATCGAGGTGTGTTGACCCAGGATGATATCTAAAACCTGCAGGATACCAGCACTCAAGGCCTGGAATCGCCCACCCCTGGTCTAACGTAAGAGTAAAAGTGTACTTTTTCCCCCTACTCATTCAGTGTTACCTTATCAGTTGACACTGGATGTAAACAAGTCTGTCCCCCTGCTGTAAAGTTGCAGAACACCTGGAAGGCATCAGACGTACAGCCCAGGTTTGGATCAACCCAGAACCAACCTGAAAAGAGAAGAATATTAATATTAAGACCTGCTACCTGTGCAAAATTCCATGTATGGGTGAAGACACTCACCGTCTTTTAACTTGTGCTGGCAGTCCAGCAGGTCTTTACAGACACGAGCTGGGTTCTCCTTTGTCCCGAGAGGCTGTTTGATGCTCTCGATCACACTGCTCAAATACTGTAGAGTCTTAAGTACTTCCGTGTTCTGGTCTGGCATGCTCATCTCCATATTCTGGAAACTCTAGTTAAGTACGAGGATGATAACACTGTGAACTCTCAAGTTTTAACCTGACTTCACAAATCTACTAATCCATAACTTCTCTACCCATCCTTATAAAGTGCTTCACCTCAGTCCTCAGGGCATCATTGGAAGCGGATGGACTGTAGACTGCTAAGTCGTCATATAACACCCTCTGTGGATTAAGAATCAACATATTCAGTTCAATGAAAACAATTCAGTGCCTTCATTATTAAACTGAAAGATTTTAATCTGTCAGCTTGCTCATTGATTAAAGTAAATATGGCAGCAGAAAGACATGTCCAGTTTAGTGAGAAAACTTTAACAGCGTCAGTGTACACTTTAATACCACACAAGGGCAGAAAAATAAGGCTTGGATCAATAAACAGCCACATTCTTGATTTTGGCTGCGGGAAAATGAACAAATTCCCCTTAGTATAAACACCACAGCGATCACTGAATGTGTGTACACAAAAAAGGCAGCTGAGTTGTTTTAGGGGGGTTCTTGGAACTGTTTGAACAGGAAAAGGTCATGTAGAGAGCAGAAAGCTGCATGATATCCAGAATCTGGGACAAACAAGAGTAGCCACGCCAGAAAAGGCTTTGTCAGTGCTACTGAAAAAACAATCACAGGGATCTTAGTTATTATTGACATACACCATTTGTTGGCTCATCTAGAGTAAGACAGGAAACAGGTGCTTGTCCTGGTTCGTTCATACCCTGCCACTCAGAAAAAAATGGCTTGTATTACTTATTTTTTACTAAAACGTTTATTTAAGCTTGAAAAAGCACACATCTTAGGTTTCAGGAAAGAAGAAAGAGAGAGATGTAACTCATTTACCCCCCCAACCACAATGAGATATAAATACCTACAGGCTAGGTAATATATATTCAAGAACTGTACATCATTACAACATCTGAATTTTACATTAAAGCAAGACTCCTGCTGTCTAGGCAATCTTGTCTGCATTACACAAAATACTTACTGTTGGACCAGGAGCGCCAGGGGGTCCCTGGGGTGGTAGAAAGAAAAGGACAAAATGAGTAACACACACACAGAAATGATCTCATTGTGGTTGCCATCATTTCACTTTTTGGTTTGTCATGTATGCGCCAATGGACTCTGAAGAAAATGTACACTGCAGGAAAATGGTAGAGTGTACAACCACAGAACTGCCCTAACCCCAGCTCGCCATGTGATTCTCTGAAGTCTTGAGTCACTTCTCACTTCTTTACATTTTGCTTCCAAGGAGACAGATTTGGACTCCAGGCTTTCTGTAAATCTTTCAGAAGTTTTCTTTCGACACTGGCTGCTTGTTCACTTATTTTTAGTCTAGTTCTTGCGCTTGAACATTTTTGGAGGAATGTTTTGTTGACGTTGTTTTTTTGTCTGTTTGTTGAATCATTAAAGCATCAAAGAAGCATCTAGTGTTATGTATAGACCAATTTTAAATTGTTGCCGTCCCCAAAACACAATTTGTGGTGAAGGTGAAGAAGAAGAAGAAGAAGGTGAAGAAGAAGAAGAAGAATGAAATGAAAACAACGGAATTAGAATCAAAACAATGGAATTTGAATGAAAACAATGGAAGTTTAAAACAAACAGAGAATGAAAACAACGGAATTAACATGAAAACGACGGAATTTGAATAAAAATAGTAGAATTAGAATGAAAACAAAAGCATTTGAATGAAAACAATGGAAGTTTAAAACAAACAACAGAATTAGAATGAATAGAACAGTTTGAATGAAAACAACGGAATTTCAATAAAAACAACGGAATTAACATGAAAACAACAGAATTTGAAGAAGAAGATTATTTGAAAGGGTTTCTCCGAGACTCAGGAGGTGAAAAAGAAGGAGTTGAAGAAGAAGGAAAAGTATGGTCAGCATAAAATGTTTCTGCACTTTTGCAACAACATAGTGAGCTATTAACTTAACATAGTATCTGAAACTTATGCCCTTAAGAAACAGGACAAAATCCAACAAAGACCTGACACAGTAAAACAATGGCAACACCAAATTTGAATCTAAATCATTATCAATATGTAGAGGGAGAAAGTCAGGAGAGAGGTACCACAGGGAGCGTCTACAGCAAACTGTAAAACATGGTGGAGGCAGAGATTTTGATCTACCATGCAGTACCATTTGGAAAGCATCTGATTATCAAAAGCTTTTTGACCTTATTCAGCATGGAAATGATCCCAAACATGCTGCCAATGCGGTGTAATCATACCTGGATACACACAATGATGTCAATCACACATGGACTGGTCTCCCCAGAGACCTCAACATTATTGAGGCAGTGTTGGATCATCTCAACAGAGAACAGAAAGAAAGGCAGCCCAACATCCAAAGAAAAGCTTTGGATGTTCTTCAAGAAGCTTTATGAAGTTCAGAGTGTGCTGAAGAATAAAGGTGGTCATACCAAATATTGATTTCCAAACACATTAAAAGCCCACAAACTGAGTTTTTGCCTTTCATACTAAATTTCCATGCATGTTTGCACATTTCCATAAATCCTCGCATCTATTTCTTATTTTCTAATAAAATATAAAGGAATGAGAGGTGACTCAAAACATTTGCACTTCTGTATATTTGACCTGTGAAAACTCTCATTCATAATTGTTCATAATCCAAAATAACAGTGAAGTGTATACAGTAGGAATCATTCTGTAAAGTGATAGTGTAGTTAGCACTTACTCTGGGTCCAGGGCTTCCCTGTGGTCCCTGAGGCCCCTGAAAGAGTCAGGCACATAGAAAATAAGCATTAAAATGGCTAAAATGATTACGATACACATACACTTCTACATAAATAACACACACGACGAAAAATAAAATAGATTAAATAAGTGCAGCCTCACAGTGAACAGAATGGAAGAGATTCGTGACTCATCTTCCTTCAAGCACCTTGAAGCGACTGTTGTTGTGATTTAGCGCCGTATAAATAAAATTGAATTGGACTGAATTGAATTGAATCCTTCTCTGAGATGCTCTGTAGAGCGACAGTAGTATCACACACATACTGCCCCCTCTGGTGGTCTAGGGACAAAACATTGGTGCAGCTGAACTTCATGATGTCTGTAAGTGGGATCTCAAGTCCTTTATATCCATACCATATTGTGAGCACATTTTAACAGCATCTGAGTAAAGCCTAGGATTAGAGGCCCATTGAGTACAGTGTGTTTGCGTGTGGTAGGGTGAAATGCACAGGGATTTGCAAAGAACTGACAAACTAACTACCACGACCGAGAAGTGACTGTGTGGATTACACCGCGGCTTTCCCTGCAAACATTTTGTCAAGGCACTTCCTCAGCATTGTTTACACAAGAGGGCCCCACACTGCGCTCCAGGAGAGCGTGCTCATTATGACTCAGCCATAGCCTTAGCCTAAAGTGTCATACAGCACCGACACTTTAAGAAAGCCGTATAAACAAAACTACCACTCATTCATGTAACTTTCATCATCTACAGCTCTGTTTTTACACGCACAAACGGCTTTGAGGTGGCCGCTAAGACAACCGAGTGTTTCTCAGTCAGGAATGTTTGACACTTTGGCAGAGTGCAATCATGACATAATAATACAGAAGACTTTCCAGGTTTTGATTAAAGGGTTTGATTGCATCTCACCATTTCACCACCGTTTCCTTTTGGACCCCTTGGCCCCTGCAAAAAAGGATAACATAGCATAAAGACACATACAGCATTGTATTCCAATCTGTATTATCAATTAACTGTCTTTATTGGAAATTAAACAATACATACAGTGAAAGTCTGAATGTCAGAGTGTAATAATTCCTTTTTCTTTGTACAAGTCTTACACACACACATACACAAAATGAGGAAAAAAAAACCTACAGGTTTTCCCATTGGACCCATTTTTCCTTCAGGGCCTAGAGGTCCAGTGAAGCCCTGGAACAAACAGTGACATTGCTGAAAAAGCAGTAAAAACATCTATAAAGACTTCAAGGTGTACTGCACATGTGTCTACATTCATGTTCTCTTCATAAACACTTTGACAACAGGGAACAAAACAGAAATGTATTTATATTTCTGAAAGTTCTTTCCTGAGTGGGATTTGATTTAAAGCAGTACTTCTGAAGAAAGCACCATTGTGTGCCTACCTGGTCCTATTTCAGTTTCTATTAAACTCACCAAAGTACCCATAGGACCTTTAGGACCAGGGAAACCTCTCAGTCCTAAATCACCAGTTGGCCCCTGTTTCAAGGAAAAAGATATTTCTTATTTCTTATTCTAACCTACTCTCCTGTTATTTTTTATCGTTTTTATATACGCTCTTAATACATGTTGGCCACTCAGTTGTTTACCTTAGGTCCTGGTAAGCCCTGTAAACCAATCATGCCCAAATCTCCAGTTTCCCCCTATAAAAAACAAAAAACACAATATGCAGAAGATGTCTCTTTTAAAAAAAATTCTCTTATGTGATGTAATCGGGGCTGACAGCAAATCTCTCAACAATATCCTCAGTAGAATTATGGAGATTTACTCATAAAGGTGGGTGCCTAAGACAAATAGGTCTTAAGACACACACAAAACATAAAGCCAACACTTATTATTGGAGATAATGGACAATAGAAAATAAGTTGTTTATTTCTTTCTTCTCCATTGGAGAAGAAACTTGATATTTGATATTTGTTATTTAATATATTGAACATACAATAGCAAATCTCTAGCCCAAATTCGGGGCCCCGTAAGTCTGAAGGCATTTTTGAGGCACAAAATGTGGTTTTATTGTCAGGGCTACAGTTAGGTTATGGTTAGGTTTAGGCTAAGGGTTAGGCATTTTTGATGGTTAGGGTAACGGTAAGCGGCTAGGGAAAGCATTATGTCAATTAGATGTCCTTACTAAGATATAAAAGGCAAGTGTGTGTGTGTGTGGAGGTGGGGTTGATTTACTTGATTTTTCACCCAGTTTTAATACCAGACACAACAGGGACACTAGGCAAGCCTTATAAAGACCCTTCTTTTCTATTTCAAAAGAACTGGGGCACACACAGAAGACTTTCTGTCGATCTGCGGCAGTCTCGGTGCACACACTCACATGATCTAGACACACTGTTAGGGGATGGATGTCTGCGTCCTATCCTGTGTCTAAGCACATGCCTTCCAGGGTGGCAGACAGTGTTTGTACAGCCAGTCTTCCACATTCTTTAGACAGCTCCACTTTGAAACCGGTGACTCTGGCCCAGAGACTCTATTGACTAAAATGTGTAAAGGGATCTGACCCAAGGGTCTGAGTCTCCTCTCAGTTTCAGGAGCATCAGTGGAGATAACTATAGGAGGGGAGAGCAAGGGATTAAATGCTGTTTCTTTTTTCTTCTTCGGGGAGTTACATAAGTAAAGCAGAGCACCTCTTTTTCAGGTCCCTGGAGTGTGAGGATCTTACATAACTTGGCCTCACCAAGCGGAATGTTTCCATTCCTAGTCTCGCCCAGATAATTTGTTACTCTACTCAGGTTGGAAAAGTGTCAGGCACACATTGAAACCTCACCAAAGATTGGCTTCATATGTCCCTGAAGCTATATTTAGAGAGGTATTAAAGAATGTATATAAGCTTATAAAGCCATATTTCAACAAGTGCATTCCAGTGGAAAGTAATGTATATACTCTACCGGGTACATGAAAAAAAAAAAGACATGACAAGTATCTGTGAAAAACACACAGGCTGAAATAAAAACTGTATAAATGTGAAGATTAAAGAGTTACAAAAATGCGTCAGGCATAGAATAAAAAAAAAAAATCTATATTGTATCTTGATTTAATATTATGCGATGGAGCTAGTTAATTTGATTTTGTAGCACTGTCTCTAAATGTGAATTCAGCTACCAGCATCCTGGTCCTGGGCCCCAGCATTGTGAGTTTGATGGAGCTTGAAGTTTTGGTTTGTTTAGGGGTTACAGTTCATTTATTTAGCGTATTTTGTTGTATTCCTTGTTCCTGGCTGTTTATTCCTCCCTCTGGGTTTGTCCTCTTGTGTCTAGTATTCTGCATTTAGTTAATTTATGTGTCTGTGTTTCCCATCCGTTATCACACTTCTTGCCTCCCCTGTGCCTCGTTGTGAAGTCTTAGAATTTGATATTCTCGTCTTTTGATTACTTCCTGTCCTACTTTGATAGTCCCTCGTCTCTTGGTCACTGTGTGTAGTTTTGTTTCCCTTGTCTTGCTTTCCCAAAGGAGTTTCAGCTGTGTTCCCCAGTGTTTCCAGTCTCCCTAATTACCTGCTGCGTGTCTATATATTCTCTGAGCCTCCCTAATGCCTCTCTTATTGTTTGTTTTACCCATGAAACACCAGCAATAAACACTGTTTTAAGTTTAAGTCCTGTCCTGCATCAGAGTCATAATCCTGTCTTCTAAACACTGTCCATGATGAACAGAACTGAGCCTCAAACATACAGTTAGAGCCAAATGTTTTGCACACTGAGACCGTTTCTGTGCACCACCGCAGTGGATTTTAAATCAAAAAACAAGATGTGATTGAAATGCAAATTTTAGCTTTAAATGATCTTAAAAAGAGTTTAACGAAAGTTTTTAAATTAACTGTTAAGGAATTACAGCTGTTTTTATATATAGGCCTAATTGTATGTCAAAACTTTGATAATAAATCACAGAACTACCACACAGTTTACAACAAACGTTCTCAAGTACTATTAAAGATTGACTTCTATTTTAGGACTTTGCTTGCATGTACTCACAGACAGCCCTTTGGGTCCTGGGTCTCCTTTCTTTCCCTGGTCACCTGCAGCTCCCTTCATGCCTTTGATTCCAGGCCCCCCCCTGTCTCCTGGTAGGCCAGGTTCTCCCTGATCCAATAAAAGGTCAATTAAACAGTTTAGGTGCATGTCACAGTAGCATTTTATCTCACCGGAGATGACTTTCTTTTTCACAAAGAAAATGGGTCTTTATAATGATTAACATTTCCACCTTGTGACCTGGCGGTCCCCTTTCTCCAGAATGTCCAGGAAGTCCAAGTTCTCCCATTGGACCTGGCCGTCCAGCAGGCCCTTCCAGTCCCACTGAGCCCCTCTGACCCTACGTACACACAAGAGATGATTGAACAAATCTTTGCCAAAGTTAAAAAGGTACTAAAGTTAGTGTGCTTCCTCAAAAGGCACAACACAAAATCCCCAAAACATTATGCCACTGTTTAAAACACTACTCTACAACAGTAAATGACATATATAGTGACACATTTGAGGTCTATCTTATGGGCGCCTCTTCTGTTTAAATGTTGCTATTAAACAAATGACACTCAAACTTCTGACAAAGCAGACAAAACCACAAGCATAGTCCTCTGCAAAAGCTAAACACAAGTGTATAAATGCATGTTGGAAAAATCATTTGGAACTTGAGTGTTAGTGGAGAGGGTTATTTACTGATGGTAAATATTGACATCTACTACAATTAGCTGCTATAGAGTACAATGAACACCATTTCCAGTGTTTCATTATATAAACAAAATTCTAAAATTGTTGTGTTGAAGCAATTTTAGAACACGGGTCCTCGACAGCCTATGTCTAAAGGCTGTCCAGAAAACCTGTTAGTGAGTTGTTTTTTACTTTGTAGACCACAGTGGTTTCCTGCTCCATCAGCAGTGTAGGTGAGGCAGCAGGGAGCCTGAGATTTTAGAATAACACACTCAGTGAGTTGTTGCCTCGCATGTGGCTGACAGTGAAGAGACAGGATACTTTAGGAATTTCGGTGGAATTACACCACCAGTGGTTTACTGGATGAAACCCACAGTATGCAGGTGTTGGCAAACCCTTAGATAAACCAAGGTCTGAACAATTTATCCTTCACCTTTCCCCACATACAGGAATGCGGGTAAAAGGGGCTATGTGCCATTTAGAAATCATTTTAACTTCTAATCAAAAGAAAATGACTTGGAAGGTAAACATAAATTTGTTGAATTTGAGCCCGAAAGAGACGGATTTTAACTTTTCAACTAATTTGCACACAAGAGGGTCTGTAAATGTCACGAATGGCAGACCAGATTAAACCTAGATAACATCTGGTACTTGGCATGTGATGCATAATCGGTTCATCATTTTATCATATTAGAAATTAATGTTGTGATTCTTTTTAATATGAGCATGAATTGTTAAGTTATTTCCAAAAATGTCATTTACAGTGGGGCAAAAAAGTATTTAGTCAGCCACCGATTGTGCAAGTTCCCCCACTTAAAATGATGACAGAGGTCAGTAATTTGCACCAGAGGTACACTTCAACTGTGAGAGACACAATGTGAAAAAAAAATTCATGAATCCACATGGTAGGATTTGTAAAGAATTTATTCGTAAATTAGGGTGGAAAATAAGTATTTGGTCACCTCAAACAAGGAAAATCTCTGGCTCTCACAGACCTGTAACGTCCTCTGTAAGAAGCTTTTCTGTCCCCCACTCGTTACCTGTATGAATGGCACCTGTTTGAACTCATCATCTGTATAAAAGACACCTGTCCACAGCCTCAAACAGTCAGACTCCAAACGCCGCAATGGCCAAGAACAAAGAGCTTTCGAAGGACACCAGGAAAAGTATTGTAGACCTGCACCAGACTGGGAAGAGTGAATCTACAATAGGCAAGCAGCTTGGTGTGAAAAAATCAACTGTGGGAGCAATCATCAGAAAATGGAAGACATACAAGACCACTGATAATCTCCCTCGATCTGGGGCTCCACGCAAGATCTCATCCCGTGGGGTCAAAATGATCATGAGAACGGTGAGCAAAGATCCCAGAACCACACGGGGGGACCTGGGGAATGACCTGCAGAGAGCTGGGACCAAAGTAACAAAGGTCACCATCAGTAACACACTACAACGGCAGGGAATCAAATCCCGCAGTGCCAGACGTGTTCCGCTGCTGAAGCCAGTGCATGTCCAGGCCCGTCTGAAGTTTGCCAGAGAGCACATGGATGATACAGCAGAGGATTGGGAGAATGTCATGTGGTCAGATGAAACCAAAGTAGAACTTTTTGGTATAAACTCAACTCGTCGTGTTTGGAGGAAGAAGAATACTGAGTTGCATCCCAAGAACACCATACCTACTGTGAAGCATGGGGGTGGAAACATCATGCTATGGGGCTGTTTTTCTGCCAAGGGGACAGGACGACTGATCCGCGTTAAGGACAGAATGAATGGGGCCATGTATCGTGAGATTTTGAGCCAAAACCTCCTTCCATCAGTGAGAACTTTGAAGATGAAACGAGGCTGGGTCTTCCAACATGACAATGATCCAAAACACACCGCCCGGGCAACAAAGGAGTGGCTCCGTAAGAAGCATTTGAAAGTCCTGGAGTGGCCTAGCCAGTCTCCAGACCTCAACCCCATAGAAAATCTGTGGCGGGAGTTGAAAGTCCGTGTTGCTCGGCGACAGCCCCAAAACATCACTGCTCTCGAGAAGATCTGCATGGAGGAATGGGCCAAAATACCAGCTACTGTGTGTGCAAACCTGGTAAAGACCTATAGTAAACGTTTGACCTCTGTTATTGCCAACAAAGGTTATGTTACAAAGTATTGAGTTGTATTTTTGTTATTGACCAAATACTTATTTTCCACCCTAATTTACGAATAAATTCTTTACAAATCCTACCATGTGGATTCATGGATTTTTTTTTCACATTGTGTCTCTCACAGTTGAAGTGTACCTCTGGTGCAAATTACTGACCTCTGTCATCATTTTAAGTGGGGGAACTTGCACAATCGGTGGCTGACTAAATACTTTTTTGCCCCACTGTATGATGTCACAGTGAATTCTGTGCCAACTTAGGCACAAAGGGCAAAGACGATAACGACAAAAGGATTTATGAAACCTGACAGTTTTTTCTTGGCAGCTTGAGTGAAAAACTGAAACTGATTCACAGAAAAGCTGAAAATTATTTGTAAGGGGCTCTCCAAGACTCAGAATCAGCCGCTTTTAAGCAATAGTTTGATTTAAAGACTTGAAGTTAAGGAGTGAAGAATGTCCTTTATCAAGTAAAACGGCCCTCTACTACAGCAGACCTGAAAATTTGCCTTCTTGTGGAGCTGAAAGTAAAAAGTGATGCAATGTCAAATCATTGCATCACTTTTTACACAGCAATGTAAGACATATTACTATATTTAAATTAGACTGATATAATTTTAAGGGATTATTCACGTTCTTTCAACACCAGTGCAGTTGGGGATGTTACCAATGGGAAACTGTATAGTTTTAGTTCATCTGAAAAGCATCAATGGCTAAAATTAGCCTTACTAGACTTTCATACAACATTATCTAAATGAAAGCCAGACCAGTAGGACTTGGCTTTCCAACTTGGCTAAAAGGCCTTTTGCACGCATGTAATCCCAGTCCACTTTGGCTGCATACATATTTGGAGAGGCCCAAAATGAAGAGGCCAATCAAATCAAACAAGACATTTAATGATCAGTCCAAGTCTCCAGTCCCACTCATACAATAACAGATGGAAGGAGCTGGAGTAAATCTTTGGTCACTTGCAATTCCATGAGTCCCATTTGTTGATTTTTGTGGTGCTACAGAAAGCACGCCACAAGTCTCCAGTAAAGGAACTCCCCTGTTGACAGTTTAGCTGTGCAACTACGTCTTTCGACTCCTTCTGCGACCAACATTAACAGTGCTCATGGTGAAAAAACATTCAACCGAACTCTGCTTTTTAAATACATTTCATTAATGTGAGACTATTGAATTGCCTAAAATAGTAAGCTAATCAATTACTTAAGGCTACCGTAGTTAGCGTTTGCTATAATGTTAATCCCAACACCAAGGAAACGCTGCTGTCTACATGTCACCGATTACCTGTCGACCTTGTTTTCCTGGGAGTCCTGCTAAGCCAGTTGGTCCCGGGGGGCCATCAGGGCCTGGATAACCCTTCATTCCTGTGAGCCCAGGTAAACCAGTCGGCCCCTGTTAAATGACAGTGTCAGTTTCAGCCAGAGGGGCATTTAAAAATACCATCAATCTTTTCGTAAAACATCACTTTCCGTCAATAATCTCGTGACTATATTTACACCTGTGATTCTTCCTCTGATGCTTAGCCTGAAGCACTGAAGTCCACCATCTGGATCGTTAGAAATTACAGTAAAATATTTATCCTGGTCTTCTCTGTCTTCATATTTGTCAGTTACTTCGTTTTATTTCGAAGGTTGGTTTTCTTGTGTGTCTTGCTCTGGGTTTTGTCTCCTGTCTTTGTTCCTTTCCTGCCTGTTTATTTCCAATTGTGTCTCATTGTCAGTCATCCCTAAGCCTGTATGTCTAGTCTTGTCTTTCTCTTTGTCTACTTTTGTCTTTAGTGCCTTTCTCATAGTTTGATTTAGTTTAGTTTTTGCATTTTTATTACAATCATGTTGGGTTTTGGCTTATCAAATTTTTTAAATCAAAGCTCACATTATGTTCTGCATCAGACTTCTTTTTGTCTGCATTTGTGTCCTCCTCTGACGCAGTCATGAGTATTAGAATTCTCCATCTTTATGTGTCTGTTTATTTTCTCAATGATCACTGTTGATCTTTTTTTCTTTTAAAGGAATGAGAACCGTGTAGACATATGCAATAATTTGATGATGCAGAAGGTTCTCAGCTAATGTAAAGAGGCGGCTGCTTCTCTTTAGGCCATTCACTTAATTGAGCTAATATGATGCTTACTTCAATGCCGGGAGCTCCAACCAGACCTCTTGCACCTTTCTTTCCAGCCAAACCCTAGAAAAACATAAACATGAAAAATAACATGTGCATTAAAAAGAAAACACAAATGTTTTAGTATATCACTCTCTACACAGTAAAAATGTGATTTTTACTATACTTCACAGAGAAATGTTTCAGATTTTAGTGAAAATCACTGAATACTGTTGCAAGAAATGTCCAGTTCAAAACCTTTATGGATACTTTAAAACCATAACAGCTAAAAACATCAACCCAGTGACAGTGATTTATTCATAGTCCCAGAGAGATATTGTTTAAGAAACACAAAGTTGTTAATCTAAAACAGGCATACAGAAGATCCTCAAAGTTTCCAGTGTTTCCTGGCAGGCTGCTAAGTTCTCAGTGCTTCTAAGCATATGGAAATACAAGTTGCATGTTAAGGTATTGCACAAACTTAATTTGAACTCGAGTTTGGCGAAATCCACTGAAATGGTTGGATAGTATGTGAACTGCTTATATAATCACTCTTCTATACAAGCTGTTTCGCATGTGGTGGTGAGTCAGTCATGTCTGTACACCTGTGACACTTCAAGATTACAAAAGGCCGTATGGAACCTGATCAAGGAGCGTCAAAGCTGTTGCACAGGGAAATCATAGTTATGCATAGTTATGCAATTAGAAAGCCTGTGAAGACTGAGGGCTCTAAAGAACATGAGACTAAGCAAGCAAACCTGTTAGTTCAAGGTAGCACATGTTAGTAAAACGTATCTGCAATTTAAGTATCAAAGAACAAAAAGCAATGAGCCATTAATAAACATCAGATTAAATATTTGAGAAGTTTAATGGTGCATTCAGGGTGCAAGGAAAAGCTGCAGTTCCCTGGTTGCTGTCCAAACTTCATTGCTCCAAGCATTTCTTTTTTCTTCAACCGCCTGCTTTCTATCTCGATGAAGTAAGCAGAATTCTACCACAGCTGAGCTAAAATTATCTAGCGTGACAAGCAGCTTAAACATCTGTAGCAGCATGCTCCTGTGGTGACAGCTAAAAAAATGACAAATTGGGGATTTTGGTTAAATCTGTTTGCATCTGGTTTTGTACATTTTCTACTGTCAGGTGTAAATCAATCATTCCACACAGAGAAGAGACCAAATTTAGTGATTTCCTAAACTATTCACATTATTGAAAAGCTGTATTATGCTGTATGTGAATGGTGTCAAGTCTCACCGGAGCTCCTTTTTCTCCTTTTGGGCCTGGTTCTCCGGGGGAGCCTGGAGATCCCTGTGCGAAGGAAGAATACACTATAAAGTAAGTAGAATATAAACACGCAAAATATTATCAAGCTGTGTAGATCTATATAAAAATGATATGCAAGATTATAAGGAATATCCTTGTTTACCCTACTTCTTAATCGAGTCACTTTTAACACTCCACAGCATATGCAGTATATCCCACAGTATAGATCCTAATCTAATAGGCATTTTCCTGTTAGGAGAACAATCACACTCTCAAACTGAATAAAAAGTTTTGATTTAAAGACGTACTTATCTGTCACCCTTTGAAAGAACACATTTAGATATTTCATATATTTATCATCACCACAATAAGGCCAGCACACAGTAGGTAAATGTAAAAAAACAACAGATTAAATAGTGTTGCTACGGCTGTGTGGGTTCTCTGCCATTAGGTCATGGTAGTCTTAAGCTTGAAAATAAAAAGGCAACCAGACTTCTTTAAGTCTTCTTTAGCTCTCATCCACGAGCCTTCTTCAGTCTAAAACTTCGGTTTAGTTCTTTGTAAATTTTTAGGCAGCTGTTTACTGACTTACCGGTGGGCCTTGTGGTCCAGAAGCCCCACGAGGTCCAGGGGTACCGATATAGCCCTGAAACATAATTTTCAGATTTGATAAGTAACTTTTTATTTGTGAATAATACATACACATCATTCTCATGTTCTTTACTAAAGAGGGAGCCCAAAAGCATAATTAATGTCTATACCCAAATGCGTCTTTTCCACCTGCAGTAAAAACTCAGAGGCTCCATAGAATCAAAACTAGGATTTTTTTATATTATCTATAATTGCACCGAATTAATTTCATCCATTTACTTAACTAACCAGTCTGTCTTTTGTCCTGTCTAAGGAAACTACAGAATAATACAACAAAAACAAATGCATCTAAAAACCAAAGTGTTTTATATGTTAACGACAATGAAGATTTTTGAATTTGGAGACGAGTTCACAGACTAGCACAGACCCCCCCAGTTAATACGTTGCCATCACCGTGAACTTGTGCTCAAGTGTGTGTACTTCTTGGGAAAAAGCAGCAGATTTTCTCAGCCTTATTGCTCGGATTTTGGTAATCCTCTCCAGCATGTGTGGTCTGCTCTTCATGCGAAAGGGGCAGCGTGGAGTATAAACAACAATCAAGCAGACTGAGCGGAGTGCCGTGTGTCTGACGTTTAATGGTTCGTTCCTACCTGATAGCCTTCATCCCCCGACTCTCCACGCTCTCCTCGTTCCCCTGGAGGCCCCTGCGTAGACAATGAATGCACACACATGAATGTGCGTACTGCATATACATACATGACTGTCTTTTACCTGCACAGCTTCAGGTGAGCTGGGCACCTACTCAGACTCACTCCCCACATATCAAACACATGAATCTCTCTGAACGTGATTACAGGGTACAATAAAGCAGAGGCTGGCATTGTATTGCTTATACTATACACTGCAATTCTGTGCCAACTTGAAAATTCAATACTACTGACGTGCAGACAGCCAATACCTCCAACTGTTCATGCAGTGTAGCCTCTGTCAGTAGTCATGGCTATTGCAGGGGAAATGCATCTTAGAGAACACAACTGTTGTATGACTGCATGACTCCGGGGTTTCTAAAGCCGCTTTATGCTGATCCTCCTTTGATATTAGTCTAAGAATGAGTCACTGTGAAATATGCTGAATTCTTGTGGTGACTTAGGTATTAGGAAGAAAACTTTAGCTGTGCCCTGTGTGTGAGGTAGCCGTTTTGTCTCTAACTTCTCAGTCAGTAATTAAGACACAGAAGGTTGATAATCGCTTCATGCACATGACAGATTTAGGATAAGAAACTTTAACATTCATTTTTTATCAATGAGTGCATTTGGTGCTAAAATCAGGAGCTGATCAGGATTAACTTTTACATCCAGTCTCAATCTGGTATTTAAATTGCTTTGGATAAGCAGAGCAAGGAGAGTTCAGAATGGAGAGTTTAAAGGAAAGCAAGACCTACTGGTTCACCTAAGGGCCCTGGCAGTCCTGGGGTCCTGTTGTCCTCGCCTGGGTAACCCTGGGATGTAGCAAACGCAAACATACAATCATAGATGAATGGATGTAGATTGCAGGCAGATAATTTAGTACTTTAAAGAACTCTGAATAACCTAAGAAATCCAGTTAAGGACATAAGTCACAAATTCAGGTATCAAATTACCTTTTCACCTTTGGGTCCTGGCGGGCCAACGGGCCCAGGCTTTCCAAGGTGCCCCTAAAGAAAAAAAACAAAACCTGACTATTGTACGTAATGGGGCTGCCACACTTATGCTGGCTTTTAATCAGAACTGTTCTTTAGGGATAAACAAAATTCCATATATTATGTCAGATTCAATCAAGTCTGAAGGACTCTAAAAGCACACATGCACACACAGATTCACAAAAAACATTAGCAACAAGCATTAGGCTCTATTTGTGTAGAATTTGTAAAGATATTTTCTGATATCTAGTGTTTTTGAGGATATCTCAGGCTACCGAGAAAAGCAAAGAAGGATGACTGACACATCAGTCATCCTTCTTTCTTCAATAACTGTGAGTAAAGTGTTCTGGCATGAAAATCTCAGGGCACTGTACTCATGGGGTTTTGTGCGTTTCTGAGCATGTGCACATATGGTTGTTAAGTTTTCGTGTGTGTGTGTGTGTTTATCCCACATGGTTATACAATACACATTCATGTATACACGAGTGAAGACAAAAAGACTGTTTTCATGAAACCAAGTTTAGAAAAGAAAAACTTACTGGGTATCCTGGAAGTCCTGGTTGCCCGTCTATCCCCATGACTCCAGGCTGACCCTGGAAACAATGCAGAAAATGCGAAATAAGGCCTTGAATCAGTCATGGTGCTTCTGCTTTGCTTTTTAGGTCTTCTCCAGATAAATATATCTTTGGCAGGCTTATAAATCGTTGATCCACAGCTATATCAAAGTAGTCTCAGTGGTTCTACTGAAAGGGGAGCTGAAAAAATGTCTGGCATCCTCCTAGCTTGCCATCTCTTACATCTTCTTGCTTTGGTTTTAAAATTCTGAGTTCGATTGACTTCAGCAGTATAAAGAATTAATTATACACAAGATGTGTCTTTTTCCCCTCTCTAGCCCATTATAGCTAAAGGTTCAGCTGATACAATTCCACAGATTCAATTAACAAACATCATAGACTGCAGGCCACACCTTCTATATAAACTGTGGCTTGCAGTCTTCAACACCTACAGTAGTAGAAGAAGAAATGGGAACTTACAGATGTGCCTCGAGTTCCCCTGGCACCTTTCAGTCCTGGCTCGCCCGGCTGGCCGATGTCTCCCCGAGCGCCAATCTCCCCAGCAAGACCAGGAGGACCCCTCTCTCCCTGTAAAAGATTGTAAATATAATTAAAAGACATAAAAATTATTGTTATTAATAAATCTTGCTGTTTTCGTTTTATTGTAAGCAGGTTACTTTAAAAATAAACTATAAGACTAGATGCCTCAGTGGCTCTCTGTGTTAAATGTGCCCTTCGTGTTAAATGGAACTTGGCTGGGAAACATATGGTGTTGATCAGGATATTTACTTTCTTTCCGTGCCGTCCTCTGTTTCCTGGGGGACCCACTTTTCCTTCTGGACCCTGTAAAGTGATTGCCAGTAAATTATATTGCTTAAAATACGTTTTAAATTATCCCAGAACAGACTCTGTCATATTCTGGATTCTGTCTCACTTTATTGCCCGATGTTCAGATTAAACACTAACCAGCAGATACTGATACACTAGATACACTCTGAATCTGCGTCCTTCCCTCCAGATAACAGTGACCTTCTTGCTCCTTGTCACCCATGGCTAGACTTGGATCTGTATCTCCAAACACCAAGAACCTAAGATCTGCAGCTCTCAGACCATGCTACACATCCAAAATTTCTGACAAGGTAAATTTATTAACCCAGTAGCAAAACGTTTTTATTGAAGAGCAGAGTGACCCCTACTGGGAATCAAAGGCATTATTTACAGAAATGTGTCTCTAGATTTCCCTCATTTACATGAAGTTTGCTGTATTATCTGAAAGTTAAACTTTGGGACCAATATTAACTTACACGGAAGCCCTGTTTCCCAGGCTCTCCGGGTGGCCCCAGGGGTCCAGGATCCCCTTCTGTCCCTTTCTCCCCTGGCTCCCCAAAAGGCCCACGCTCTCCAGGTTCACCCTGGCAATTTGACGTAGAAAGAGGAAAACAGGCACACAAGAAAAGAGTAAAAGTAAAGACAATTCAGCAACAATAGAATAAGCTTTTATTATATTACCACTAGAAAGATGGAAGATTTGGGGCAAACTAACATGACTTTCACCCGCTTCCCTAGATTTTAATATCATACTCAAATCCAGTGTGAAATTAAGTAGATATACTAAGTAATGCAATGAGATTCAATGTACCACTGGGATGACCTATTTTGGAATCCTGAGCTAATCTGCGGATGTTCCAACATTTTGATTTACTATCATAGGGTCAGTCCTGCTAAAATAAATCTTTTGGCTCCCTGGTTCATTTGATCAGAAATAATCAAGAACACACAAGTCAACAAACCTTGGCTCCATCTTTTCCCTGAGGTCCGTCTTCACCAGGGGGACCGGGAGGACCCTTAAAACATAAAAACAGTTTTAAATAGATGTGCTGTAAAAAGTTAGAAATCAGCAGTTCCTATTACATCTCAACTCAAGTGCCAAGAAAACTACAATGCATCTATGGATTTTTACTTCAGTTTTAATTGGAGCCCTTTATAAAATAGACAGGGATTCTTAGTAACAGGCATGCTGCTTCTGGAAATCCTCGGCAAGTTTAAATAATACTCTGCACAACTTCATATCCCTTGGTAACACAAGATTGTTTAATAATTTGTGTAACCTGTGGTTACGTGTGATAAAAAAAAGCTCCCAGCCCAACCTAATCCAACCTACTGCATGCATGCATCCTCAAATATACTTGCACATCACTTCAATGTGATGAGAACTAGACTTTACTTTACTTACTCTTGTATTTATAATGTGTTTGTTTAAAACAAAAATACATTAAGAGATAATTATTTTTGCGTAAGCAACAGGCAAAAATCATGCAGCGCTCTCTAAAATGGAAATAGATTCATGAAAAATTCAAATTATGTTGAAATCCTCAATATAATCATTTAAACTATAAAACCTAGACCTCATAGAACATCTGCACTGGTAAGATCTCCATGGAAACAACCATACTGCCACATGTCACATATGATCCAGGTTTTTGTTTTCCATCCAAGTATTTGATAATCGGATAACTTTCATTGATTTTTGAAAATTCCATCCATTTACATAATGCAATTAAACAATGGGGATCACACCAGATCCAATACCAGTGAGTTTTTAGGTCACACATATGTACCTAGTTTTAAAGCAAAGACTGTATTTGAAAGCTGGATGAAGCCATCAACTGAGGGATGTTGCACTTTGAATGGAAGCAAGTCAATTACAATGTAACCACTAAAACACATCTGGCTTTA
>NW_005187473.1:1974608-1997437 GCF_000239375.1 Pundamilia nyererei | reverse complement strand
AGTAAATATACAACTGGGTTAGGGTTACCCGAACACAGGGAAGGAAGGGATTAGCAAACTGCAGTCACTCACTCTCATTCCCTCCTGCCCCTGCTCCCCTTCAGCTCCTGGAGGCCCAACATCACCCTACAGGGAGACAAACCACAACAAGAAGCTGGCTGGAGGTCAGAACACACTTACATATTTGCATCACCCGCTGTTTCACTTTCAATGAGCGTGCCCATTGATTTGCACATTAGTGGAGCAGGAAGAAGGCAAAGCTTCAAGAATTATAACAAGACAGTACAAACCTTTGCCCCTGGCTCTCCAATGGCACCTGGTTCTCCCTCTAAGCCTGGTAAACCCTACAATGATGGGAAAGAGAACCATAGGCAATATTTCATTTGTATACATTTGGATAGGATTGTCAAATAATACTCATAATCAATAAAGCATCATGAGCATTTAATGTAAAGTACTTCAGGTCCTTGTTCTCCATCAGGTCCAGCCTCTCCAGCAGGTCCTCTGGGTCCCTGAAAGAAAAAGAACCACCATGGCTAAAGCACACAAACACAATGATTCAGGAATCTCATTAACTTCTACATCAGGAACTTAAAACAAAATAGAACAAAATAGATATAACACAAAACTCTAGCATGTAATGCCCCAACTTTTAATTATATGTCTAGTCTAGAAAAAGAACTGAGAGATGAGATTGAATGAGTCTGAAATAAAAAGACTGAAGACCAGCCAAACACACAAGATGAGACCTATAACATAAACCGAGCCTCTAGCATTACAGAAAGCTCTCACCCTTATAAATATCTGTATCTGACTGTTTGACATTCCTCCTGCCCCTGTGGGGACTGAAGGAGTTCCAGGCAAATTAAGAATTTGAAGACTAAGCCAAAAAGGGAGGCACAAGGTGGGGAGCATTCAGGTGTGGTGAAAGCAGAAGAGGGAAGAAAATAAAGAATATCAAATATATACTCCCTCCCCCGAAATGATTCTCTTTCTGCTAAGATCAGAGCTTCTCGTGTGATTTAAACTGTAACAGCTTCTCCCTCGCGAAGCTTGTGCGAGCATCTACGGGCGAGCGCGTTCTCCCCGCTGTCATTACATGTTCTGCTGAAGGTGTTTTTCACAGCATGCGGTTTGTTTGCCGTTTCCTGTAACAACCACATCAATGCAGCAGAAAAAAAGCGCATACTTACTGGTTCACCTTGGGCTCCCCTCTCCCCGGTGCTGCCTGGAATACCTGGTTTTCCCTGGAAACATAATCATGAGCTCAGTGGTGATTCACTCAAGCATCCTGTGTAGTTAACAGAAGTCATGCACGGCTTCTCGTCATTACCAACACCACCATCATTATCACCACAATTTCCCGTGTGGCCACACACACGCGATGGCTGAGTTTAATATTTCAAGGTTGCCTGACAGCTACAGACACAACACAGAAACTCCAGGATGAGACTCTGTTTGTCGTAGTCCAAACATTGTATAGCCAAGACACTCCAATTATGTGACCAATGGCATTTGTTTTTATGCCTGTGAGCTAAATTTGCAACATCAGAAGTTTTGTGGCTCATGAAGCAGAGCAGGTCATCTGCTAATTTAAAGGTTGGTGGTTTAATCCCTGGCTACTCCAGTCTATGTGCCAAAGTATTCTTGGGCAAGATACTGAACCCTGAGTTATTTCTCGTGCACTTATTGAAGAAAGTATTTAGACACACAAAAAAAGTGCGTATGTGATGAGACATGAGGTATAAAGTGCTTTATACAAACAAGTCAATTTACTATTTAATTCAATAAGGTAAGTCCTTTGGATATTAATTTAGAGCAGCATAGCTGGTTAAAGTCCAATAGTCCCAGTCAAAAGGACATTCAACTGCTAAAAATCATTTACTGGCATTCCTGAATGGAAACATAACTGTAATTTGGCATCTTAATCCAGAAATAATAACATCATTTACCATTTACTATCATTTTGATTAAAGAGCTTGTGCACAATGGTGGTTTAACCCCTACAGAAACATAAAAAATGATTTTGTTAATTCCCAGTGCTGTTAATTTAGGGCTTCTGTAGCATACCTCTTACACTGAGTGTGGTAGCAATTATTATTCAAATTTTGCTTCTGTCTACTGAAAAGGTTAGACACAAGGGAAAAATATGTTTTCAAACTGTACACGAGGTGAGTGAAATGAACTAAGGGGAGAAGTACAAAAAAGCACAAAAGCCAATGACAATTTTTAAAGTTCACTTACTGTTTAAAAACAAGAGCCAGTTAGAGTAATGGGCTAAAAAAAAAGAGCGTGGACCACAAAAAGATTTATGAGCAGCAGTCACAACCACTGTCAGCTGCTTTAACTTAACAGAACTGCCTTCGACTGTGAGCTTCATGGGACATGACATCACAGATAGCATCGTTTTCTCGCTATGACTCAATTGGTTCTTTTTTCTCTTTTTTTTTTTTTGCACAGAGAAAATAGGAATTAGAATGAGTTACAAGTTTTGAGAGATATTTTATTGGGCACAAGATGGCGCTAAGACGTCAGAGTTGGAAAAATGGAAACAATGCTGCATCTTTGGCAGCAGCAAGGAAAGGTAGAGAAAGTTCCTTTAAAAGAGTGCAGTAGCAGCAACAGTGGGACAAAAGCTACTGTCAGCAGAAACTCTTCGCTGTGAGGTGAGGATGCAAGCTGTGTTTGGAAAGCACACAGGTTGAAACAAGTCCCAAGTTTGTGCTTGATGTCCCGTCCAAAGGATGGCACGAATGTACTGAACGAGTGTTTCACTGTACCGATGGCTGACTGAGAGAGAGAACGCAGGCCCAGACGCGTCTTTGTAGGTGTTTGTCTGATAAGAATGATTACCAACAATCCCAAAGCGTCAAATGTTCAGCCAAGACATGATTTGTGGGCAAGTAAAGAAGCTCATTTGTCAGTGGTAAATGAAGACAAGCTAAACAACAGCACGAAAAGAAATGAAGGTGATAAACAGCATATATATCTATATCTATCTACATATACACACATACATACATATTAGAGAGAGAGAGTAGCGAGCTAGACAGATAGATATGACTGCTGTGAAGATCATCACTCCATAATTAACCAGCCCACATGGAGCCATTTTTGATTGTGCCACTGATCTCTGCTGTTTACATGCTTTTGCCATCTGTTGATCAGTTATTGCAGCCTTTCGCAATGCATCAAAACTGCAATTCATCATTTGATCAATAATTAATTGTAAAGACCAAAAAAGGGTTGAAAAAAAAACAAAAAAAAAAACAACAACCTAGGGCTCCTAAAATCTGCCAAAAGTCTGACTGTGGCGTGACCTGCTGCATCTATTTGTTCAAATATCCCACTGAGTATTTACTGTGGTCACAGCTCTTTGATCAAAAACACTGAAGTATAATTGCTCCACTCTGCATGCTTAAGTATCCTTGGTGAGATACTGAAGCCTGAGTTGCCCTCCATGCTTTCGTTGGAGTGTGAACGTGTGAATGTTAGATATAGCGAGCACTCAGACATAGAAAAAAGTGCTGGAATGAATGGGTGACTGAGCAATGTTATACAAAGCACTTTGAGTGATGAAACAGAGTAGAAAGGTGCATTCCATTTCTCTTAATAAACCCTTATCTAATCTGCAACCACGAACTGGATAAACAGTTAAGAAAATGGATGGCTGTGATTAAATGAAATGAAACAGGTCTGGATGAATGTCTTATTTGGACTTTGAACACTGTAAACGGGCTTAAAGTAGTGAAGATTTACTCCTTATTTCTTAAATATAAAAGAAGGAAATTGTGTTAGCAACTGAGACATAATAATTTTAGTACCGCGCAACGTGCGAAACCTTGAAGCCATTCTACACTGTTGCTTCTCAAAAAAAAAAAAAAAAAAGCTTTAAGAGACAGAAGGAAAGAAATATTACTCACAGGCTTCCCAGGAGGGCCTCTCTCTCCTGGATTTCCAGCCTTGCCCTTCAAGAAGAAAAATATACATATGAATGATTAACGTGTATTGAAATACGTGAGGTTAACTCAAATCAAACCCATTACCATGTCTGATGGTGATGCAGTTCCAGCTACTACCGCACAGCAGAAAGACGGATGTTTGACATTGACCGCTCAAACATCGAGTTTTAGGGAATTTCTCTCATATGAAGACAAAAATGTGAGTGTTTTACAGGAGGAATAAATAAATGTGTTGTTCATTTATCTTCAACTGCTTGATGGCGCAAAACAGCCCAAATGTTTACTTTCATCCTGCTACTCCTCAGCTTATTGAGATCAGGTTTCTTATACTACAGACCGCCAGCAGCACAGGCGAATTACATTTGCGTCTAATCCGCCACAGGGGCAACTAGACCAAAGCCTCCCTCGGAAGATAAAAACTGCTTAAAGTCTGATGGAGCTTGTGCACCGGGCAAGCCGTTGTTGTTCTTGATGCTGTTTGAAATCAGACGCACTCGTGACTTTTCCACGAAGTGAATGTGCATCTTCAAGAAGGGGGGCGTGCTTGTTGGCTTGTCCGATGAAGCTGGATGACGCATATTTTATGACTTTTTTTAATATTCTTGGCTTCAGACAAATTAAGCTACGTAAATGTACTCAAAAGCCTTCAAGTATAAAACACACAGCATTCCCTGTTTCTCTCTTATACAGATGTGAAAACACGTTGACCTAAAGACTACTTACTATTAAGCTTGGCTCTCCTTTAGGTCCAATCTCCCCCTTTTCACCCTGAAAAACATACCACCGTTTGGAACGAGATTTAGGATAAAGCCTCAGCTAACACACAGGAATTAGTGTCAATTTCCTACTATATCTATACCATGATGTTACCTTGATGCCCTCAGGACCCAGTTCTCCCGGTGGGCCATCTGGACCTCGGGGTCCCTGTGCAAAAACAAGACGAGCCACACCACTGAACATCACTCAACAAAGAAAGAACAGTACGTTGAGCATCTAAGCTCTCACATGCCAACTATGGGTAATGAAACAGCACCACCAGCAAAGTAATTAGTCTGTATTGTTTGTCTGTTTGGGGAGGTGTTCCAGCCTGATGTAGCAGCCTCCCACCCCCACAGAGATTCAGGGGTTTCACAGCATTGTAGCGCCACCATACAGAGACAACGATCTATAACAACGACACCCTCAGCCCCCTCTTTTTTTTTGCTCCTGTCCATGCTGTTAGACCTTTCAGCTTATCTCTCCATTGAGTCTTCCTTTTATATCTCTTCCTTTGAGGACAAATCTGCTGCTATTTTGCTTGAGCCTCTCGTGTCACTCTGCTCTTTTATCTTCCTTGTAGGATTTATCGTTATATTCTTTTTCCTTTTGTTCACCTCTCCAACCTCAGTCTTGATTTAAACACCATTGAGTCATTTACTTTTGCCTAATCTTTCATGTTATAATGGATGCTATGTTCCTTTATCTGTTTAATCTTGTAATAGTGTGGAAAAAACTTTTCTTAGTGGCACGGACACTAACTGAAGGCAGGTGACGTACATTCACCCCTGCAGTGTGGCACTGAGGTCATGGAGCAGTAAAATTATGACAACAGAGTTGCCATAAGGTTTGCTGTCATTTTAAAGGTCAGTTTGGTCAGCTTGGCTGCCTGTCTCACAACTAACCAGATGTTGACTGAGATTAATATTTCTTCATGTTTTTTTGGTGGGAAAATAGGCAAAGCAGTTATTTAGTTGTTTCAATAACAGCTGTTTTTTAATAATTCACTTTAGTCAGTTTTCTTTGGCCTACAATAAATCACATGCATTTACAATGACTGATGTATTTGACCTCAACAAAGACAGAACTGACACATGTGTGGATTATGTTAAACAACTCAAGTGGCAAGTGTCGTATGTCTTTCTGGGCAAAATATGCAGAAGGAAGAAAACATTCTGAGAATTAAAGAAGACGATCTCAGATGAGAACTAAAGTAATGTGGTAGTAACTTATTACAATTATTTTTTCTCCTAATAGGACACATTCAACTAGAAAGCTGCTGTTTGGTGCAGAAGCTACTGTAAGTGGATGTAAACTATCAATTTAAAGAGGCGATTTTTGCAAAAATAAAAGTTTGAAACGTCCAAAATGAGCTTCTGCTTGCTTACGCTAGCCCAGCATTTTACAAGAAAGCACCAAACTTTTAACTACCTTGCTGGTAAAAGAAATTTGGAAAAGCTGCTTATGTGTTAACAATTAAACGATTCTTCGGGGACTTTTCTAAATGTCAAGATACAAAACAAAAGAGTTTGTTTCCAATTAAATAAAAAATCCAATCCTTTTTTTGAGGGCAAACAGATTTCTGTTAATACCACAGGACTGCAGTAATCTTATTAAAAGATAGCAGGACATGCCGTGGCATGTATATCTGCCAAGTTGGTTCAGGATTTAAATTTGCTTCCTCCTTCATTTCTGCTGCTGCAGAATTTAAATTCTTAGAAAATCACAAGCACAGAAACCAGAAACTGTTCTTTTGCCACCTGTAGGTGTTGTTCTTCTCTCTGCCACACGATGTCCCACCAGCATTAAATCACCTCACTGGTTTGACCTTACAATGATGTCTTCTAACACTAGATTCATGGTGCTCGTGAAACAGTTGTAATTGCACCTATAAAGAAGCTTGGGCCATGTGGAACGACATCCACATGTCTTTTAATTGCTTCAAGCTCTGGTTTATGGGAAAGAAGATGTGATGTGAAACAGACAAACCAAAGGTCTGATGAGGGAAGTTTTTTTTAAGGGACTGATGCAGCTTGTGCCCAAATGTTACAGTCTCCTCTTACCCTTCTACCCTTTGGCCCAGCAATGCCTGGACTGCCCCTCGGTCCTGGTGGACCCTGTCAGAAAAAAAAAAAACAGTGTGGATATAGAAGTGAAATTAGTGAGAACATAGACCAGGAAATTATAAGAAGAAGGGAAAAAATAAGAATAAAGTTTGAAGGTTTTCATAATATTTGGTGGAGTTATGGTTATAATATTTAGATAAAATAACTATGCATCTTCTAACCACATCATCACTAATGCTGTGAACCTACAGCATGCTGCACAAACACCTCGGTGGAAATGATCATCAGCCAGTTAGACGCACTGTTTACTGCTCCACGCTAAATTGTGAGAATGGGGGCAACTGACGTATCAAATAGCCCTCACAAACTTTGGGTGTTTACAAAGACGAGCGTGATCCTTCAGCACAGTTTAAGGGCCCAAGAAAATCTTGCAATTTAGGTATTTACAGACATCCAGCCGAGACACTTGGTACAGAAGATGAGATTCATTAATACACAGGGAGCAAAAAGTACTTAGCAAAGGAAATTGATGACAAAAAATACACATATAGGGAGGTATGCATGAGGTTAAAATCCTGCATGTTTTTGTTGCTCCACTTACAGGTGCACCTTGCATGCCGATGTCCCCTGGGCTCCCTGGCAACCCTGGATAACCCTGACACCAAAAAGAAAGGGGAAAACATGTCACTCTTTATTGATATCGCCTACAAAATCATTTTTAAAAAGTAAAAGCGGTTAACACGACATAAAATATCCAGGCTTATCTGCACTATGCTTTGGGATCAGCAGCTAATCTGGGGCAGCGGTGAACAGAACTGTGTTTCATATTATGTTGTCTTAGAATGGGCTCCAGGCTGTTCGGTGTTGTGGTTCTCACCCACATTTTACAGTATTTTCCTATAATTATCTATGAGGGAATAACACCCAAAAGTCAAAGAAAGTCACTAAAGACTAGAACACGTTCCAGAAAATGCTAATCCTGCAAATTGTCTTTGAACAGAAACAGAATTTCTGGATAAGATCATTGTAATCTGTGATGATTACACAGCACAAGCCTCTAAACTCAACCTCCACTCCTCGTTAATGTGGCTACATTACACCACCAACTGGTTCACACAAATCACTGCAATCCCTCTCGCAGCTCACAAACATCTCTCTCCTTCTTAGCCAAATGTGCACGCTAGCCTTTTGACTGCCACCAGATTAGTTAGGTCAGGCCTGGGGCCCAAAGCCACAGACATGGAGTCAATCCAAGGCCCCTGGACAGTGTAGGATGTAGGCCAGCTTCTCTTGAAGATTCATGCAGCATTACAGCACATATAAGAAACACTGCTGCACTGTTTTTACTCAGTCTCAGTAACCCACAATCAATGGGCACTATGTTCACTCAGCTTATACACAGCTAGGTTAGGCTTTGGCTCTCTTTAGTGTTACAATGAGGTACAAACTGTGAATGACTGTCAGTGGTCTGCTACACTGGTCAGATTCTCCATGCCTGTGGGTAGCTCTAACTAATCCTTCAGTACATTCGATAATATTACCTATCTAGAGATTAGATAGGTGTCTAAAAGAGATAAAAGATTCTCGTAATCTCCAAGAATATAGTACCTGGACGTTTATTTGCAGCAATACTCTATATTGTGCTGCTGTCAGTATATTACTGCAAATTTACAGTGAAAGGTTTCACTATGCAAACACCTTCAATAACAACACTGTGGAAAGATCTATTTTGCAAACATTTGTACCTTCAGAAGTTGCAACACAGAGTAATCTGGAACTTGGGTCTCTAGAGGGTCTGCCTTCATTTCCAGGAACTAAAACATGTAACATCTGCCAAAGCTTACAGCCAGCATCGCTTAGTGGTTCGAATTTAACTCATCGTCTTTAGCCATTAGTTTACTGTTTTAGTCTATTAACCCTTTTACTGTAGGTTTGTGAGCTGTCAGACAAGAAACGGAGAGCTGCAGAATATCCTGAGTGACTGCACTTACCCTGGGCCCCTTCTCTCCGGCTGGACCTGTTGGACCTGGTGGTCCCCGGTCACCCTGGAGGAAAAGGAAGAGTTGATCATTAAACCATGACCTAAAACCTCAACACACATTCACATACATTTCTACTTAATAAAAGCCATGAAAGTGGAGAGGAGCTTCTTTAAGTGTAGAAGGTAAATGTGACAGTGGTGTACAAATAGCAGATACTAATATATATATACTGTCTTTGGCCCTCTGCACAGTATAATAAAAGCCAAAGGTAAGCCCAGCTGATCAGTAAAGCTTCCAAGGGCTTTTTTTTAAACCTCTGTAACACTTGTTATTCCACCTTGTCTCACACAGGGATCAGACTATTCGTATGGAACTGTTTTGGAAATACTTAGCGCAGTATTAAACAAATATTATCCATATATCTATAATGTGAAAAGAATTTTTAGGCTGTCAGGGTACGGCTGGTGATGACAGATTGAACCAGGAGGAGGATTTTTGTGTAAGAGGAGTAGGAGGACAAGCAAGAATCTGACAAGCAGATGGCTTCCCACCACAAGAACATGTTCTGACAAACGGGCCTTCTGGATAGGAAGGAAAAGGGGCTGCAGGTTGAGAAAGAGGGAGGGAACAATTTACTGTACAGAGATTAAAAAGGTGTGTAATGCTGTGCACGTTTACTCGGCATAAGCTGAGGTGGAAAAAGAACTTTTAAAAAAAGCACTGTGTCAGAAACAATTACATTTTGGGAGTTTCTAACATCCGTAGACAAGCAAATTTGTCTAAAGAGTATTGTAATCAAATGTTCCCTTTCATTATAGCTTGACGTTCAGCAGAGTGCAGGAGGGCTTAAAGGAAATAGTGGTGATGTGGATTTGACAATATTGTTATGGATGAGGATGTGAGAGTGTTGAGTGTTTATACAAGCACGTGTTCTGGGGCTCGTGGGCCTCAAGCCATGGCCTAATTATATAGGTCTGCCACTGACAGGCAGGCAGCTCATGCTGTCTGACAGCCTAATGACAGAGAAACACACACCTTACCTTTTCACCAGGAACTCCTATCACCCCAGCTATCCCAATCAGGCCTGCTGGACCCTGGAGAGGAGAGGGATAGCGTTAAACAGAAACACATCACGAGAAGTTATATCTGCGCAAAAACCCAATCTTCATTCATCTAAGGGTTACTTCCCGACTAGTCATGACACCTGGAATGTGAGAGGTCATAGATTACAATCTAATGCTTACATAAGCAAAAATGCAGGCGCTGCAAAGATGAAGAGAAACCTGAAGGGGTGAAGATCATTTTTACCATCTCGACTTTCACGAGTTTTTCCTAGAAATAGTGCTTAACTAAAAACACTGAGAGAAACAAAGGAAAGTAAACACATCAATATGTGCCAGTAACCATGCTATAACAATATTAATTCCAAATCCACTTCACAACCCATGTGGTATTGATACTGGGCCGTTATTCAACAAAGCCAGAACAAATGGCTGCAACCTTGTTGTGACTGCTGAAACTAAACTGTTGTCTGGCAAAAAAGAAAAAAGAAAAAAAAGTAACAAATAACACATTTTTTAATCGCACAATTGCAGTGGCTCACGTACTACGTTCACACTGCACTCAGCGTCAAGAAAAGCTATTTTGCGAATGACTCCTTGTGGGGGAACCACCAGAAAATGTAAGTATGGAAGTTATCAGAAGAGCTTAACCATTTCCAGTTTAGTCATGCTGGGGCGGGAGAGTGGGGGGTGGGGGTGCTATAGTTTGAAGCGGTGCCAGCTGCTTCACTGGATAATCTGGAGTAAAATGGCAAAATGTCTCAGTGGCTGATTTGACATTCTGGCAGAAAAGCGCAGTTAAAAAGAAAAAGTTTGTCCTCGTGTTTCTAAATATGCGAGTATGTAAAGTGAGAATAAACAGGAAGGAACGATGTGAGATGTGCAATTATCACAAATCAGACTGAAGCCTCAGGATTAAGAGTGCATGCATTGCAACACCAGATTTCTGTGTAATAATTCAAACAATTGCCCGACAGCAGAACAGCAGGCAGAACTGTATAAATTGACCTCAAACCTCTTAATTGGGATGTGAAGCAGGATATTGTGGTGCCCTGTATCACTTAACAGAAAGACATGGCTTCAAAAGTTTTTCCATGTGAGGCCTTGACAGGAGAGCTTTAAAGGCAATGTTTTTAAGGCCATTTGGTCTCTGAGCCACAGCATTAATAAGACCTTACAGTCAAGGAGGAAATACAGCCAAAGTTAGATTTTAATAAGAAATTCTTTTTAAGAAGGATCTTTAAATGAATGTGAGTACACTCTGAGTCAGTGACACACACGCGCGCACACACACACACACACACACACGCACAAAACATAGGTGAAGTTAGTTGTGAAGTGGAGACTAAGATGAAAACAGAACAATCAGCAGATAACCTCAAATCAGCCAAACTATGATCTTAAAAACTCAAAATTACACTGAGAACAGTTTATGGGAGGCCTTAGAGCATAGATGTCAAACTCATTTTACATGATGGGCCGCATGCAGCCCAATTTAATGTTAGGCGGCGCAGACTGCTTTTTGACTGTGTAAAATAGTCTAACTGCACATGTAATCCTTGAGCTAGCTCAATATTTGGGCTTAAATTGTAAGAAATGAATGTGTAAAGTTACAGAAAAAGTTCTGGCAGCTTTTTTATTTAATTTATAGAAAATGTTCTATTTTATTGATTTATTTTACTTTGGATAGAAAGTAATAAAAAAATAAAATAAACCCCCGCATTTCTGCAGTAGATACTAAAAAAACAGGAACTGTAATTTTGTCTGTTACTTCATTACTGTACTATGAATGACTGTGGAGGAGTTCTTTATCAATAGGACAGGCTGTAAAATTTATGAAAATACATTTAAAAGCCTTCCTTCCCATTTTCCAAAGACATCCATCCAGTGGGCCGGATTGGAGTGTTGGCCAGGCCAATTCTGGCTCCCGGGCCTTATGTTTGACACCACTGCCTTAGAGTGATATAGATGCACTCAGTGAAGACAGATTGACTGAAACCCCTTTGGATAGACTCAGGGCTTGGAAGTTTTCTTTTTTTTTTAATCTTAGATATCTAATTTATCTGGAAAGTGATGTAATGGCATTCATTAGACCCTCCATATGTTTTAGAGGGTTTTTTTTCCACTCTGCAGAGCCCCATGGTTCCTGTTTGGCTTCAAAGGCCCTTCTACTCAGTAACTGCTCTCATATGTGCAGTGCTGCAACAAAGTCCAGCAGTCCCACTTGGTTGCCTCCACTATGCACAGAATGCAAATATTAGCATTAAGGGGCCTCCGGGAAAGACCAGCATACTTTGAATGGTCAGAACAGTTGCGTGCGTACGAGAATCTTACAATTATGTCCCGGCATTTCTCTACAGTATCTGTGTCAAGTATAAAACCCAAAGACAGACGTACGAAAGTGTGATTTTTGCAGTTAGTTGATTTCTTTACAACCAGTCCTGACACAGATGTTTTTGGGTAATCGATAAACAGTCCAACATTTCTGTGTTAACAATTTCTCTGTAAGTATGATTCATGCACAACAGCGTGTCAAAAAGGCTTTTACAGGCTTTGAGCCATAAAAAAAAATGGACAACACAAATGAGATCACTTCCACAGAGGATATCTGTTCTACTGAGAAGTTCCACCAATTCTGATTTAAAAACAGTACGGTATTTGGATCGCAAGAGGAGAGATCCAAAATGTCTTAGCCTCAAAAGTAGGTCAGTAAAATAGTGATGCATGAGAATGTGTTCCTGTAACCACTTCCACAGTTGCCACAGAGAACAGTTAATTTACTGGAAGCACTTCATCAGTATAAATCTAATAAAAGCTATACCACAGCCCTGCACTCTCTATAAAGGGATCCAATGGAAAACTACTAATCCACAGTACACCGTCTGTTAGCTAATGTCATTAGAGGTGTGAAGGAAACTTACTTGTGGTCCAACTTTTCCAATATTTCCCATGTCCCCTTTCTCTCCCTGCAAGCAGTAAACATCAGACAATGTGCTGGTTAGCTTCCTGTAGTTAAACAGATCACTGATTTGGTTCTCACAGGATATTACAAGTACAAAAAAGATCACACACATAGACCATGGGACTACATGTATGATTGCCATCATGTATGATGATGTTTTTTTGGAGAAAAACAAACTCCAGAATAAACTGCAGCTCTCTCATAATTAAGGGCATGTTTACAGCATTATAAGTCTAGGCAATAAGCACCTCGCAAGGGGAGGAAAGCATGAGACCAATAAAATCTTGATGTACATAATACTAAATTTATTATACCACATTACAGGCAATAAAAAATAAAAGAGTAGGGAAAAAGTCTACAGTTGACTATATTACAATGTAACGCCATTTTTACAACACTGTTACGATTTTTCAGTGAGATGATGATGTCATGTGGCATTTGAAATTGCCACAAACATGCACTTACGTATGCGGTGATTAAGTGATGGGATCTCACCTGTAAACCCTCGGAGCCAGGTTCACCGATGTGGCCTTTCCTTCCAGGTCTCCCCTAAAGGTCGACAGACACATACACGTGAACGTAAGTATAAATGCTGATCGAATGATGGCAAAGCTTATTTTATTCCATCCAGTCGGAGGTGATTCATCTTTATGAACCACCTACAAAAGGCTTAGCATGATTTACGTGTGCGGCTGAGTGCAAATTCAGTGTATGAATTTGGGAGTTCTTACAGTAGGGCCTGGCCCGCCGGGTGGGCCGAGTGGTCCTTCGTCGCCCTGCAGAAACAAAGTTTGTTCAATAAAAAGTTTCCAAAGGCATGTTTCTGAAAAGCTGTAAATAAAAACGTGTTACACTGATTTGAAAATTGTATAAAGCATTTATTTCTCTTCACAAACAGATGTTAGAACTTATATTTTTATTATATTACATAATACCAGGAAGTTTAGCACACTGATGTATCACTTCTTCTTTTAACAAAATTTAGAAAGCATGTGCAAGGATAACAATTGGAGAGTTTTTTTCCATTCTTAGTGGTAAATGATTTCAGCTCCATGATGGTTCAGGGCTTCTTTTTATTAATTATTAACATTATTATTATTATTATCATGATTAATGACTAATAGTCATTTTTAAGCATAGGTTCAATCAAAAGTGAGCCATCAAACCTTTAAAAAGTGGAAAACCCTTATTAATGATCAAACGTCCCTGTGCAGTGATTTCCACTGTAGCATTGTGCCAGCAACTCTGGGGTCATCTTGTAGCACCGTGTTACTCCTACCCATGTTTTTTTGTTGCATGCAACATTTCCCCTCTGAGCATCCATTATCGCTAACAGATGAAGGCAATTCTGTCTGAGTTGGTGATGTCGGCACATTCCCTTGTCTACAGTACAGGAACTCCACAGGGGGCTGTGCTTACTTAATTCCTGTTTACTCTGTACACCTCAGACTTTCAGCAAAACTCCCGGTCATACCACCTACAGAAAATCTGATGATTCTGCAGTTGTCTGATGTCAGCAGGAGAACCACCGCTCACTAGATTTCTTTTTTCTTTCTTACAAACCATAGTGTGTAAAATCCCAGCAGTTTCCGAAATACTTAGACCAGCTCATCTGGCCTTAACCCACTCTTCTCCCTCATTCTGATGCTCAGTTTGAGCTTCAGTGGTTTTTTGTTTTTACTGTTCCTACATTTCTAAAAGCATTGTGTGGCATGCTAATTAGATATTTACTTCAATGAGAGGCTGAACAGGTGTACCTAATAAAGTGTCCATCTTAGTTTCTTACAAGGTCTTGCAAACTGGATATGAAAATGTTTAAATTTTACTCAAATAAAGAGAAAAAATTAATATATCTTGTTATTTCTCAACATCATTGTTTTGGGTAACAACCTTTGTCTGCGTACTCTGCCGTGTGTGACAGAAGAATACATTAGCCAACTCTACACTGTTGTGTATGGAGGCCAGATCAATATTCCAACATTAAGCACAATAGAAAACTGTGTGTTGCTCTACACTTTCCAGTGGATTCTGTTTCTATTTACAGGGCTGGAAAAATTTCAGCCTTGTTTTCATAAGCACCTGTTGGTGAATCATGACTTCACCTGGTGGAACATGCCCTGAGAGATATAGCAGGGGGAAAAAAAATCTGAGATCTGAGCTATACCTGTGAAATATGAATAGATGTTAAATGAGAGGGAGTGTGCTAATTCATCTTGCCTGATCAAATGGAAATTCCTCAGTGAGCTATAGTTTCCACTTCTCTTCTCTGAGTGAATTGAGAACCTGGAAAGATAAGTTAGGTGTCAAATTGTCTCACCTGTATTCCTTTAGGCCCTGGCGGACCCTGGGGTCCTCTCTCACCCTGCAAACCCTGAAACACAGGTGAATGTATGACTGGATGAAATTAATGAATGAGTGGATGGATGGAGAGAGTGGAAAAAGAGATGCTGTTGTACCTTTGGACCAGGTGGTCCGTTTGGGCCCGGCGCTCCAATGTCCCCAGGAAACCCCTTGCAAATTCAGGAGAGAACGAATATTGTTATAGAACATTATTATTAAGCCAAATGTTTTGATTCCTCTGCATTAACCTGTATAAGACAGAACTGTATAAAAATAATGATGGATTGCTGCTGAGCTAATGTTCTCCCTCAGGCAAGCCTGCCATGACACAATCACTCATCTCATAAAATGTGCTTGCGAGCTGCGGCCTTTGTGACCTTTGATGACGTAGCAATTCTGGGCAGCTTGACTTTGACATTGTCGATGTGTTTCACATACTGTGCAGTATTAACAAACACTTTAACAGAAGGTGAGATATCCTGCATAACACCTAAAGTAAACAGAGTGCTGGCAGACCATGACAGAGCAGGAAAATTTTAAGGACATATTAACATTGTGGAAATGTAATAGTTTTGACTTAGAAACGCTTGTGGCTAGCAAGATAATGTGCTACATTCAGTTCAGTGCTATGTTGTTGCTAGTGGGAGAGCTAGCATAGCATAGAGAAGATTTTCCAAGTACGTATTCAGGAGTTTTTAATTTAACCACAAACTGTAGTCAGATGAGTTGATGCCATCGAAAAGCTCCAACAACAATCCCACGCTGCTGCTCTTTCTCTCTAGTAAAACGCTTGTTTTTAAGCTTTTAATGGAACTACTACTAATACAGTTATCACGAAAAACCCCAACAACAACAACGTTTTAAGCAAAGCAAGTCGATTATTGACTTAAAAAATTAAAGAATGTAAAATAATTACTTGCCTCTTCCATGACAAAAAAACCAATTCAGTCTCTATTTGTCAGAGCATCTATAGCTAATTTTAATAATTCAAATCAACATCAAATTACAATTTTTAGCAATTACAGGGATTATGAATGACAAAGGTAATGTTTTCTGAGTATGAATAAATAAACTCAGCCCAAAAAAGGAACAAAAGAATGACAAAACATCCACGGACATGCAAATACATGTACCTAATATGAGCGACTTTGCCCACACAGACACACTCAGCAGTATAAGACTCTGTGAAGTCATCTGTTTCTGTTTTAAGATTTATATTAAGCTGTTCATTATCTTCTAAATTGGTAGATAATTTGGTGTGAAAGCAAACGGAATAACAACCATAACAATCCCTTCGAATCTAAGGTGAGCCAGCATTTGCAGTATATGCACCGTGAATGAAAATACTTATTTTACAGCCACATGGATTTAGCTTAAATCCTATATCTGCTACCTGCTACCTTATCCCCCTATGCTGTCTTTGTCTTTGCATTATCATAAGTTTGACTTGGAGCAGCCATAAAAGAAGCACTCTCTTGGCAATGTGTCCATTGCATTACACACTCTATTAGGAAAGTAGCTGTACCTCAATCTGTCTTTACTTTAGTCAGCATACTCCACTGAGCCAAAATACAGCAAAAAAGAAATGCTGTCAGATACTACAGTCAATATTTTAAGAAGACAAAAGCTGAAACATTTTACTCTGACCTTCTCATACTTCATACTGGACTGCTGGATACTGGCCTCAGTGAAGATCATGTTTTTAACAGTAGCTGCCTCTGACTCCCCTTTATTTCATGCAAGCGCAACAAATATTAATAATAATAATTTATTTGTACAATAATTTTCAAAACACAGAGTTACTAAGTGTGTCACAGTTTGAATAAAAGCTAACCATAAGTATACATGTTCCAACATACAGATACATAAATGGGAAAATATGAATGGAAAGCTAACCTGTAAAAATAAGAAGTCAGTCGCTCTGATATAAGCAAGAGCCAGTCAATGTAGAGCTTTATATGTTAATAATTTGATGTTAAGGTGGATTCTGAATGTCACTTGGACCCAGCAAACGGAAGCAATAATAGCTGTGATTGGTGAGCGTCAGATAGCTTTTGTTAGCAGCCTTGCTGCTATGTTCTGCACCATCTGGAGAGGAGCTATGGAGGACTGAGAGATGCAAGTGACTGACAGTAATAGGTGGGAGAAAATTAAAGTGTATATTAAAAGCTCCAGATAAAAGAATGAGTCTTTGATTTTTGCAACATTTCTTAAATGAAAGAAACATGACTGGATGAGATTTGAGATGCAAGATGCAAAACTCAGACGTCGTTCAAAGATGTGCAAAGATGCAGATTTCTAACGTTGCTGACTGATCTCCTTAGAGAAACTGTCAAGAACCTGTTTTACCAGGATTGAGATGAACAAAATTTGAATACATCCACTTAGAAATGGCAGAGAAGCATTCACTGAGACGGGAGATGCTGTTAAGGTTTTAGGGCTTAACAGAAATGTACAAGTGTGTGCCATCTGTATAGCAATGGTAAGAGATTCCTTTGAAACTATTAAGAAACATGTATAAAGAAAACAAAATTGGTCCAAGATTAAGTGCTGGGGGACTCCACATATGAGGGAATATATTTGTTAATATGCATTGGTAAGTATCTGTCAGAAAATTGTGATGAAAAAATGCACAACCATGTATGCCTTACCTCTGGTCCTGGAGGCCCAGGTGATCCAGGCACACCCATTTCTCCAATTTTACCCTGACGAAAAGAGAAGAAAGACATGAACAATTTGCTCCTCTTGTGTTGTGCGGATATAATCCCGAAATAAGTCACTGACACCACTTTGATGATGTATTCAAATGTTAGATCACCAAGGGGATCCTACAGAGAGTCTAAAGCACTCAGATCATGATTCTGCTTGCTATAACTGTCAGACAGGACAGGGTATAAAAAAAGAAAGTAAAAAGTAAAAAATTAGCCAATAAAGACTAATAATGTTACTTCATATTTGCTAATCTGTGGTTGACAAAAGATTTTCCAAGCAGTTTCTGTCACTCCATCTTAAATGTTTGTTTCTTTGCTTTGATTCACTACAGATAGCCGTTTAACTTGTGCAACTTTCCTGCCATTATGTTAACACACTAATATTACAGACAGCTGGGCACCAGTCTGGGTTTGGTGTGGAATAATCGCTCTAAGCGCTTCTGTAACAGTTCTTAGTAAGTCAAAGATGCAGCAGTTTGCTGAAACCACAACTTATCTCTGATTGGCTGGCAAGAGACAAGAGCTGAAAAAACCCACCTGAAACCAAAGATTGAGCCAAAGGGATTACGTTTACACATGCTAACCTCTTTATTTAGCACTGGCTGTGTTTAATATAATTATCCAGCACTGTAACAGTATACATATGACAGGAAATAGCAAAAACCCTTTAATCATGTAGACTGCTAACTACATGTTAGCTTTTTGTCTTTTCTTTCCTCTTTACACTGGGCTAACAATGTCATTATTCTCATTACGTGACTTGTTTAGATATCATCCTGCAGGGAATTTGTAATGTTTTAACTTAAAAGAGATTAATTTGCTCTAATGGTTGCTTGTGCTGATAAGCAAACCCAGAGCTGTTTAAAGACATTAATTTCACATTTATCTCCTATCACTGAATCTCCCCTCCCAGAAAATCTAAGATAAAGGTAATGTTTTCTGAGTATGACTAAATAAACTGAATCCAAAAAGCATGGCAAAACATCCACGAACATGCAAATACATGTTCCAAGCATGAGTAACTTTGCCCACTCAGACACACTCACACAGACATACCGGTGGCCCTGGTTTCCCTCTGGGCCCAGGAAGACCAGGTGCACCAGCAGCACCCTGAAAGACAAACACACACCATTTTTGAGTTGATTTCACAAAGTCCGTGGTTGACTTTTCTTGTTTTTTAATCAATCTCTATGTACCGTAATGGAGCAAACACAGGTAGAACCTATTGGTAACAGCAGATACACACATTGCATGGTCACATGGCGTGCTATGCTTTGTAAGGACGCTTACCTTATCCCCCTGGTACCCCATCTCTCCTGGCTCGCCCCTTTGTCCGGTTTCACCCTAGATTTCATAGTATCAAACAGAGATATAACACAACACTGCACTGCCGCAATAATCTGAAGAAACCACAAACAAAAAAACGGCACACACTATACAGAGGCTGTTTAATGCACCAGCACTATCAAAATTCAGTTTGATAGGTTGAGTTCAATGTCGTGAAAGCAAATGAAGAGTCTGTAAAGAACCACTGGAGCAATATCAGCGTTTAACATGAAAAAATGATTCAACACTAATACATAGGACTGAGTTTGCTGGATGTGTTAGCAAAATGTCACAAGGATCTTATATAGTACGTCCAAGTCACACATTACACACAGATGCACTGCAATAATATAAATATTTAGATCACCTTATCACCTTTCAATCCAGGCAGGCCGGCTCGTCCTGTTGGGCCCTGTCGCAGAGGGAGCGGAACAAAGGGAAGGAAAAGTTTAACATTCAATCACTTAGGATTCTCCTAAGATGTAAAAAAAATGGTAGAAGCAAATATCCGGCCCACCTGAGGTCCCACCATACCAGGCAGTCCTCGTGGTCCCTCGGGCCCTGGGTCTCCCTGCGAAGAGAAGGACACAGTGGAATTTATGTATCACAAATACACACACGTAGTACTTGTAATATGAGTCCATTGTTGTTTGATAGTGAATGGCATTTTTGCACAAAATATTTCTGATCCATTGTTGACATTGTATTGACATGCAGCACATTCCTGTTTGCCACAACCCTATGAGAAACATAAGCAGTGTTGGCAGAGTATCCAGTTGTTTTGCAGCGGTTTGGGTTGCCAGGCCCCAACAGTCAATCCACTCTAATTGACAGAGGTGAGGGGAGACTGGCCAGAAAGTGTGGCTGGACCAAACAGCAGACAAGCTGCTCAGGTAGCTTTCACCCTGTCTGCAGTAATAGTCAGAAGCACTGATGTGATGACAACAATTTGTATATGCACAAGTATGTGTGAGAGCATACGTGCTATACTATTCCCACAGACACAGCAGTTACAAGTTACTCTGGGTTTTTTCCCCTCTATGCCTAAAGATAATGGAAGCAATACCATATTTGCTCTGTAGCAGCAATGTCTGATGCAACCAACAAAAGCATAGTGAATACAAAACCAAAATAAAATCCAGAATTTTGCACCACTCGTCTGCAGAAAAGGCCTGAGAGCAATAATGTTACTGAAAAACAAACCTAAAAGAATTAAAGAACCAACCACTAAAAACAATCAATGTGTCGGTCTGACCAATATGCACAAAATCAGTAATAAGTATTACAGAATACTGTCTATGTTGCATCATCAAAGACATGTGGCTTAAACTATAAGTCCATCTGGACCCCTTAAGGTCAGTGTTTGATGCTGAGGCTCCGCTGTGGTACCGCAGGAGGACACACAAATCACATGCCTTCCATCAAAAGAGGCTTTTAACAGTGGACACATGAAAAATGATGCACTGAAAGAAGGGGGAAAGCACAGATAGAAAATGCTCCCCCATTGCCCCCACCCAAAAACTCCAGAGTCCACTGGCCGAGCTGAAACGACGGGGTACATCAACATCCCACACAGAGCCTTTCCTCAAACTGCTGTCAAGATGGAGCCTGTCTGCCAGGTGGTTAAACATCATCCAAACCGCTATCTGCTCGCCACGCGGGGAAGACAATTGGTTCGAGGCTCGATCAAATCCAGATTGCTGCATTCCTGTACATCATGTTTCAACACAACCGTTGTAGCCTCAGAAAATCCAATTAGACATAGAAATGTTTCTACACCCAGGACATCATAATCACATTTAAGCGCGCCACTTCAAATGCCTCCGATTCAGACCCAGACAAGATTTAGTGCATTTTAATTTAGACTTGGCCACAAACAGCATGTACCTCTGTTAGCCACACACCAAATCTGATTGGCTACATACCAAAAAAAGGGTTGGGCCTCCTCTGGTAGCTTATGTGCTTATACTGTTAATGCGATTAATTATGAAAAAGACATTTGAGTCTCTGTGATCTAGTAGCTCCTGTAGGTGTAACGTGTAGGTGTCCCTTTTTTCACCACGTAGTTTATGTGTAGACAGCTGTTATTCCTTGCTACTGCAATGAGACATATACCAATAGCTAATTTCACTGTAACTTCAAAGTAACTTCAGAAGAATAGATGAGAAGGTATAAATCTAAAAAGTTAATCTAGTTCCTGACACAGTCACAGTCCAGTATAGCTAAATGACTTTGGTGCAAACTACTGAACTGCAATGCCCATCATTTCCTGTCTGTCTTCAATATCATGATTGCTACCTTCATGGACACATTCACAAGTACTTTGAGTGTAAACAGAGCCATTCCTAAAAAAAATGCAGGTAGTATATAAAAACAACAAAAAACATGGTGGAAGAATTGTAAAGAAAAAAACAAGGGTATTATTACAGCTACTCTGGTCTCCATCTCGCCCTACTGTTTTTCTTTCAGGCTATGAAAAAGTGTCGGGCTGCATCACATTTTGCTGAGTCACACACTGGCAGAGACATCAAGTGCATACCAGAAGGAACACTTGCTGTTTATGTTCTCTCTGCGATTACTCGAGTAAAGGTTCTAACCACGTGCAAAATGAGTGAGCACAACGAGAGCCTCAACGGTGTGACTGACAGTGAGACGTGAAAATGAGTTTTAGATGTCAAATTAAAAGTTCTTTGCGAGATTCGTACAGCGTCAAAATCACCCAGCTGGAAAGTTGAGTAAATATGATTTATTACATCAAAGGCTGGATTAAAGAGGTGCGGGGATTTGGGCTCTCTAGTATGATTACTCAAAAGTACTTACTGGCCATAACTTGTCTGAGAACTGCATCAGCTTTAATTATTAATAAGTCAGTTACCGCCTCCTTTTTTGCATTTGAGTAAAAGTAAAAGTAAAAGTATATAAATTGCAAAAAACTATCTTATCACTGACTTCATTTGAGAAGTAGCGTTTGACGTTGCTCCGGGTTGTTCCGTCACACAACCTGAAAGTGTTAAAGCGTTCACATCGGAGCTTATGATCAACATCACTGAACACAGTGAAGCGCAGTTCGTCAGATACAACTGTGAAGGAACAAAACGTGGTGGCACCTTGATTTCATTTGGTCAGAAATGTAATTTACTGTTTTTCTTTGGTAGGAATTCGTGCAAACTTCAAAAGGTATTTTTTTGTTAATAAATACTGTTGAAAAGCCTGTTTATTTCCCTTATATCTTGCCAAGAAGCATTGTTGGCAACAAAGGAATAATCAACAAAACACAAATTTCCTTACTTTTTGAGCTAATTTTAAATAGGCACAGGGAAGGGAAGGAAAGGAAAGGAAAGCCCATTCACACACATACAAGTGTGTAAATCAGTGTCACATCCTTTTCTTTTTACACCAAGTGGTCTGCAGTTTCTGAATGAGACCTGTCATCAGTTAAACACAGCAAGTGCCATGGCTAGCAGAACTGATATAATCAAAAGCAACTATTTATTTTTGCATAGCACATGTAAAATTCTGCATGATATTAGGTTTGGGTTTTTTTTTGAACCAAAACACTTGAAGATGGTGTGTGCATACTTCCTGTCTGGCTGTTTCAGTAGGATCAGTGACTTACAGCCAGTAGCTGAGGTGAATGCTGAGAAATCATTCCTCCAGCTGTGT
>NW_005187473.1:1954299-1974588 GCF_000239375.1 Pundamilia nyererei | reverse complement strand
AAAGGCTGGATTAAAGAGGTGCGGGGATTTGGGCTCTCTAGTATGATTACTCAAAAGTACTTACTGGCCATAACTTGTCTGAGAACTGCATCAGCTTTAATTATTAATAAGTCAGTTACCGCCTCCTTTTTTGCATTTGAGTAAAAGTAAAAGTAAAAGTATATAAATTGCAAAAAACTATCTTATCACTGACTTCATTTGAGAAGTAGCGTTTGACGTTGCTCCGGGTTGTTCCGTCACACAACCTGAAAGTGTTAAAGCGTTCACATCGGTGCTTATGATCAATATCACTGAACACAGTGAAGCGCAGTTCGTCAGATACAACTGTGAAGGAACAAAACGTGGTGGCACCTTGATTTCATTTGGTCAGAAATGTAATTTACTGTTTTTCTTTGGTAGGAATTCGTGCAAACTTCAAAAGGTATTTTTTTGTTAATAAATACTGTTGAAAAGCCTGTTTATTTCCCTTATATCTTGCCAAGAAGCATTGTTGGCAACAAAGGAATAATCAACAAAACACAAATTTCCTTACTTTTTGAGCTAATTTTAAATAGGCACAGGGAAGGGAAGGAAAGGAAAGGAAAGCCCATTCACACACATACAAGTGTGTAAATCAGTGTCACATCCTTTTCTTTTTACACCAAGTGGTCTGCAGTTTCTGAATGAGACCTGTCATCAGTTAAACACAGCAAGTGCCATGGCTAGCAGAACTGATATAATCAAAAGCAACTATTTATTTTTGCATAGCACATGTAAAATTCTGCATGATATTAGGTTTGGGTTTTTTTTTGAACCAAAACACTTGAAGATGGTGTGTGCATACTTCCTGTCTGGCTGTTTCAGTAGGATCAGTGACTTACAGCCAGTAGCTGAGGTGAATGCTGAGAAATCATTCCTCCAGCTGTGTCTAGCGCCACTCAGTGACCCCTCAAAAATCCCCAATAAATTCAAAGATACGAGGAACACAAACCAGTGTAAACGACACTTGAAAGCACGGGACAGGTGCTGTATACAGTTGTATCAGGGTGGCTGACGTGAACATCTGGAAGTAACTATAGACACACGATACTGCATTCTGCAGTAATGGAAAAAAGCTTGTTCTCTTTTAGGCCTCTGATGGTCTTTCCTTAATTTAAATGTATTTTAACCTCTTTATTGTAACTCACTTTACCCTTTAACAGCAAACAAGAAGCTCAGCTCCAGTACTCTACACTCAACCTGACATTAGACTAAAAAAGAACAAAAAAAAACAAAGCAGGCAGCTATATATTCTCTTTATTCTCTACACCCTGTCTGCATGTGGCAAGTTTCGCTTTCACTAAGGTTTTCGATGTCTGGCTCTCTTTAACATGTAAGCCCATGTTTACTTGTGAATCTCATCACATTCACATCCTATTTATACGAGTCCCTTACTTATGGCCTTACCAGTGGCTAAAGCATGAACATACATAAACAAAAAGAAACCCACTGACAGTCACCTGGCCTCTACTAAACACAACAAGAGGAGGACGAGACACTAAAGCTGAAAATTTCCTCCACATCAGGCATGAATTAACTTTCTGGATGTAGAAGAGCTCAGAAAAGTAAAACATCCTTCCAAAGATTCCTGGATCCAGATCCTTATCATCTCCAGAAGTTAATCACTTCTGAATTGGGCCAAGCCCCACCTCTGGTGCACTTTGTATGCAAATATGTCAATACCTCTTTGAGGTAGCGGACAAACAAATAAATCAAATGAACCAATCAGATGACCTCCATAGTTGAGGTAGATTTACAGTGTCTCTGGGTTCTCTGGGTTTCTCTAGCTTTAAAGCTTCAGTCCTGGTTCTGTGAATAATCCTAGTTTGAAATTATTGAGTTCCTATTCCTGATTTCATTGTATTACAGTGGGCCTGTATTGTTGTAGTTTTGAATGGTGTTTTCTTGGGTTTCGGCCTCTGTTTTGAGTTTATCAGAGTGCCTTTATTCCCCTCAGTGGTTTTCTGCTCATTCCTCCCTAAGTCTCTTCTGCCTCTGATTTAGTTAGGGTGAAGTCTTCTTGCTTACATGTTTTTCCTATTTTACTTTGAAAGTCAGCCTTTATTACCTTGTGCTGCTTTTATTTCCTGTCTTACCTTGTCTAGTTGTCACCTATTGGTAGATATCATCACCTGTGTCCACACCCATCTGTCTTCCCCGGGCACTTCTGAGAGTATTTGTAAACTTGCCTCAAGATGTCCGTTCATTTTCCTTGATGTGCATCTCCGATTTCTCTGTAGGTCCTTTATTTACTTTTTAAACTTTGGGACTTTTTATACCTGCCTAAATAAAGGCATGTTATCTTATTTCATTACATTGTTTTTGTGCCTTGCATTCAGGTCACCTCAGCTCCACATATCTTGACGTACAATGGAAGAGAACAACAGAAAAGACACTACTGCCATCAGGAAAACAAAACCCGTATTAAACGATACAGGGAATCTAACCAAGAATTAGCTTGCGACGTGAAAATTCCTAACTACTGTCAGTCGTGAGGCTCATGAGCCAATCCCAATCTAAGCACTAAGACAAGTGGAATAAGACACAATAGGCCTGAGATAAAACTGACAAAACTGAGCCTTGTGAGTCACAGGTCTAAGAATGGACTCACAAATCTAAATCAAACAAAACATGTTGCTGCTAAAAAAAAAAAAAAAATACAGACTCACCCTTAGACCAGGAAAGCCACTTATGCCAGCCCCACCAACAGGGCCCTGTGGAGGAACATCATAAGTACGTTTGTCTCACTCTCAAAACAATACAGGAGTAACAAAGCATATTTATGTCATCTGATCATAAAAAACCTTAAAAAACTCTCAGTAAAGCTAGGATTATTCATACGCATATAACTGTACATTTTACAGCTGAGCATTATGAGACACTGTCCACCTGTGCTGCCTCTAATGAGACAGCACAAACAGAAGAAGCCAGAGTTCGAGGATGAAGACAGAAGACTGAAGTAAGTATTGGACATACTGAACAAAAAGCGGGCACAAGTTCTCACCTCATTTCCATCTGGACCAGGAGGCCCCCTCTCCCCAGCATCCCCCATGACACCCTACGGGGCAAATACATCCGCAATTAATTTAAGAAAGTCAGGACTACCATTTCTAACTTTACCCTCAATCTGCAGAGAGTAGCACCTCCACAGAGGTAAAAGAGTAGTTTTTTTTCTTCTGCTTTCTCCATAACGGCTCTCTGCTTTCTGTCGTGCGTGGCATAGCAAACGTTTTTTAAAAATTGACTTTACATGTAGCATTTAACGTGCAATTTCCCAAAGTAATTATTCAAGATTAACTTCACATGGACATAATGTGCAAAAGCACATTTTTTAATGAGGCAAGATTAGCCGGCGTATTAGGCAGACATCACTGTTCCAAGAAAAAAAAAATTGATAAAACAGGCACTGGGCTTTTTGCCCGCTTGGCAACTTCAATACAGAGAAGCGAAGGCTTGTTTTTAAAACATTAACTTTTCACAGTGTGCGGGCCCAACCTAGACATTCCATCTGTCTCTGAGTGTAACTGTATTCAAGGCCACCCTGGAACAAACTTGCAGACAATATGCCAAGATGCATGTAATTTGCTATATCTTGAACACTGTATTGTATGTATGCATACATGTGTAATAGTCCTCTTTGTTCTTTTCTCTCGATGTCCTATCAAACCCGCCTCCTGCTGCTTTAGCACATTCACAGCAGCAGGATACAAATGTGCCTCTTTTGGATGCTTCTGGGGCCCGTGTGGATATGCAGTACTGCTATATACTGGCATACTGTATACCTGATGAGCTGGATAGCAGCAGTTTTTACCATCAACGTAATGGGCAAAAGTATAGATTTAGGGAACTGTTAAGTATGGCAAAAACCAAAATGGATTCATTATTACATATCTTCCTTTGGGGCCAGGTCTTCCAGCAGGTCCAGGTATGCCCTAGAAAAGAAAAACAAGCAGTTAGATTTCTCACGCAAGTTTAGGATTGAAATTGAAATGACTGGAAAGAGAATTAGAGAGGATATGAGCCTAAGCAACCACAGCTCTTCTAATCTCCCCCGCAATCCATAAAACAAAATAAGCCCATAAAATAAGATGCTTAAATTATCCATTAAAATCACACAGGTTCTCAATACAGCCTACTTTAGGTGAGGATTTAACAATGCATTTCATCACGTTGAATAAAGTTCTCTTGGCATAAAACAAGCTGATGTGAAAAAGCCACAACAAAACTACAAACACCGGGATTTCTTAGATTTTGACCTCTCAAGAATGAAGCAATGTGTTCAGTAATTACTGACTGCCTAAATGGAAAATATTTTTTTCTGTAGCCTAATGATGGGGGGAAAGTTTGAATAAACAGTAAATAAATGGAGGTGAAAGATAAGATATTCACGGATTTATTAGAGGTAAATAAAAAAAATTGTGATGGGAAATGTGTCATGTTTATAGAGACTTTGACAAATTGCACACTGGAAATGAACAAACATCACTCACTTTCTCCCCTTCCAGCCCGGGTGGGCCAGCATCGCCCGGAGGCCCAATGAAACCCTGAAAATGAGAAAAACATCACAACAAAGTAAAAATTCTGTGCTGCATTAACACAGCACAATGCTTACATTAACTTGTCATTATAAAATAACAACAGAAGAAGAATAGTAGCTTGTCTGGTGCACTGTTCTTGAATGCCTTCAAATGCACTAATAATATTTCAGCAACAGAGCTGCACATAGTCTTTTATTTTGGAAACTGACTACATTTCCTTTTCCTGCATCTGACTTTTTGCACCCTGCATCAGATGTGGGTCATGTCCGCTCATCTTGGCTAACATGAATAACTTATTTTGTGCTGATGGCAGCACAGGAAAAACGATTTGCCACTGAAATCAGTTCATAACAATCAGGACGGTCGCAGCTTGAACATCTTTGTCTGGAGTACAGAGCCACCACATGAAAGTGCCTAATTGGGTAAAAATAGATGACACAGTCAGAGGATTTTTTTTTTATTCTTTTAAAATTTAATTCTGGATTTTAAAAGACATGTGTGGCCCTGATGCATCCTGTGGGAAACATGGGAGAAATAGCTGGTTTCACTGGCCAAACTCTTCTTTGTTCAAGGTAAATGTAGCTCAGGAACAGTCTGAACACAGATTCCTCATCAGTGTTACAGGTAATTTCAAGGAGTTTTCCAGTGAGTAAAAATGCAAACAGGATCAGTATCTGAGACCAATGATCGATTTAATTTTTGTACCAATAACAAAAAAAAAACAAAAAAAACCCAAATACCGGTAGGATCTTTAATCTGATTTTAAATCATGAACAGTGTTCTCATATCATAATTGGTCCTGCATTACAAGCTAACATACACCAAAAACAAATCTGTTGGAGCCATAAGAAATTAAAAAGTTGGTTTTAGCCTCATTTTTGCAACCAAACTGTCAAAATACGAGCAAAAAACCCTAAAGCTGCTCAGTATTTGTACTACAATTCAGACTGGCTGCATTCAGGTTTGTATGTCAGTTAGCATACAACGTAATCAGTATTTCCGAGTCATCCTTTTTTTTTTGCATCCCTTTCCACCCTCTCTCATTGCTCAAACATCTTTCTTTTCAGCACATTGTCTGCCTCTGTGGCTCCTTCTCACCCTGCCAGCTTCGGTCCGACACTGTGATCCTAGCTATCCTGTTTCCTGGGACCGCAACGCTCCTCTTAAGTCCATTCTCTAGCTAGCTCATTTGGCCCCTTCTGATTTCATCTGTTCCTCTTCTACCTACTGTCTTTCTTCTGTTCTCCTATTTTGGGGCATTTCAGTCACTGTGGAGCCAGCCTGAAACTCTGGTCCTAATCCTTTCAGGAAATGAAAGAGTTCAATGTAGTAATACTGAAGGAAAAAAAATAGCAGAAAACACCTTATACTTACACGAACACCTTTAGGGCCAGGGCTACCTTGTGGCCCGGCCGAGCCCTACAAAGAAAAACAGGGAGACTTTGTTGACTACAAAGCATCTGATGTGCATAGGTCAGCAGAAATTAGTGTACATTATTGTGGCTGTGTTCTCTTAGTAAAGTTCTCGATAGAGCAATAAAGGAATCTGCAAGGATTGATGGAGAAACAATTTTTGTGTGTTTTTCACTGCACCTGCCTGCCAGGGTAACCTGCAGCTCCAGCTTCCCCAGGAAGTCCTGGTATGCCCTAAAGTGACGAGAGAGGAAAAGGGAGAGAGAGAGAATGACCGGTGAATAGGGAGATTAGTGGACGGATAACGTGAAAGGGGAGAAACGCAGACTTCTAGTAGCAGTGCCAGCTAAGGAATAAAACAAGCACTGTTCATTCCCAACAGCTCCGTCTACTAACTGCACCTTTCAGCACCCCTCCAATACACCCCATCCCTCACTATCTCACTCTGGCTTTTACTTCAGCTCATTGTTCACTGTTATGTGACTCATTCTTGTTATTGTCGTTGTTTGAGAAAGTGAAGAGTTTTAAGAGGGATAAAAAGAGCCATAAAAAGAACCAGCTACTATAAGGGACAACTGAAGGACTACCATAACTGGCTTGTCACACACTCATCTTTGCATTCGTTCATTTGCATGTGTGTACCAACCCAGTTCCTATTTGTATTTTTGTGACAAAGTACTAGCCGGAATCCAGCTACCTTGAATTTAACAATTTTAGTTTTGTTGGGCTGTAACACAAACCATGAACACAAATAACTACTTACTTGTTCTCCTGGTGGTCCAGGTGGACCCAGATAACCTTTAGGACCCTTAAAAAGTAAAATGAAACAAGTACTTTTAGTAAATTTAGTAAATTTCAACTGAAAAATTGGTAACTAAGAGTAACTAAGCTGCCCTGCTAGCAGCATTAAAAGGCATAAAAACTAAATGCTAAATTAAGAATATGTACGCCGAATGTGAGCTATTAGAGAGCAGTCAGTCTAATCAAAATATCATGTTGAGTGTTGAAACAAAGCATGCGGATGAAGTCAGGGGATTACCAGCTTCAGTAGGATTCAACTACTTGGAAACCATGAATCTATGTGTCAGGTTCAAAGAGTTTAACCAACCACCCCACTGGACAGACCCCAAGCAGTGCACTAAACAAGAAGAGCCAACAGTAAAACTAGAAAAAAGAAGGGTAGTTAATCACTTTGATGAAGTAAAGAAAAAAACAGTGGGATGGATTTCCTGTGGGCAGTTTTTGTGTTACTACTTTAAAATTTCCAAAGTCATAGATAATGCTTTAGACTTGGGTCGGTAACCTTATGCACGTCCTGCATGTCCTGTGTAAACATGAGAAATTATGCAGTTTTGTATCAGTGAAAATAATGGTTTGAGCTTCATGTTTCTGTGGGAAAGTCTGTGGGCAGGCACACTTTTTGGGACTGGCCAAAGGACGTGTGATAAAACAATATATAACAAATCTATTACATGTGACATCTCTGTTTGAGAAATTTGCTCTAAACAGTTTTCTTTGAGTTTGTGCCATCTAGTTTTAACAAGTCGGTGTCCCATTTTACATCAGGACAGTTTATAAAAACATCCACAGCACATTTCTGAGTTCTGTGTGGTTTTAAAACAAAGTGATTCAATTAAAACACAAAAAAAAATGTTCATTCTGCAGAAAGTGATTAAAGTGGAAACAGTTTAGTGGCTCTGGTCCAAAGCCAGCCCTGGGCTACAGCAAAATCCCACATTTAGTTAAGTAAGCACGTTTTCTTTGTAAGCTAAACAGGATTTATTGTTGAGTAAATCAGAGCTATTCTCCTCTTAAGCGCTTTATTTTTGCTTTTGATGTGATTATCAACAACAGATGTTTACAGCGACAAAACACAAGGTCAGGGCCAGGCCAGTGTCTTTTTCGGGGAAGAAAGAGGGCTTCTTGAACAGTATCAATGTCTCTGTCATGTACTTTCGAGGTTGTGACATATGACCTTCACGCCCAATAAAAGTTCCACGCAGGGCTAAAGAGCGTAGGCCAGTAATTTCCTCTGAAAATACCTGATGGGCCGCAGGGGGTGTGCTGGATGTATTAAGTTTAGCTACTGCAAACACTGATGTGGCCTCTTGGGATTCAAGGTTAAGGCCAACTATGTGGAAACCAGATTCAGAATTTCATCAAGAAGCTACCTGTAGATACAGCCATGTGAGGAGCAGGACCACCTACTATAACAGAATAAATCTATTGAGTTCATGGGGTCATGCCAAGAAAAACTCAAACACAACAGCAGCGATGTGTGGCTTTGAGTAAAACTATAAAGCCTAAAAAGAATTTAAGTCTGTCAGTTGATAATTATGTATCAATGCTTTTCATTTTACCCGTCACTGCATCTATGAAATTCTCTGTTTTAAAGCATGGCATGACAGTGGATGTCTGGTACCCAAGGCAGTACCATATCACCCCCATTAGAACACTTCGCTCTCACACTGCAGGCTTACTTATTGTTCCTAGAATCCAGCTTCCAGTTTGGATTCGGCAGACAGACACTATCTCTACTTTTAAGATTAGGCTTCAAACTTTCCTTTTTGGTAAAGTATATAGTTAGGGCTGGATCAGGTGACCTTGAATCCTCCCTTAGTTATGCTGCAATAGGTGTAGACTGCTGGGGGATTCCCATGATGCACTGAGCATTTTCTTTTCTGTCATCTTTCTCACTCAACATGTGTTAACAGACCTCTCTGTATTGAATCATACTTGTTATTAACCTCTGTCTCTCTTCCACAGCTTGTCTTTATCCTGTCTTCCTTCTCTCACCCCAACCGGTCGCAGCAGATGGCCCCGCCCCTCCCTGAGCCTGGTTCTGCTGGAGGTTTCTTCCTGTTAAAAGGGAGTTTTTCCTTCCCACTGTCGCCAAAGTGCTTGCTCATAGGGGGTCATATGATTGTTGGGTTTTTTCTCTGAATGTATTATTGTAGGGTCTAACTTACAATATAAAGCACATTGAGGCGACTGTTGCTGTGATTTGGCGCTATATAAATACAACTGAATTGAATTGAAATGGAATGGAATGGAATATGGACTATGCTATTGATCCCACGGTCCAGGGAAAGGTCGTTTTCCTCTTTCAGATCACCTCTGACCTTAAACCTTAAAAGCCAGGTTTAGCTTTGAGCAAAGCAGCACTACGTCCTAACAGTCAGCTTCAAGCTCTGATTGAGACAGAGAGGAAGAAACAGGATCGACCTCACACGGTAAAGTAAAGATATAGGAGGGGAAAATGAGCAAGAAAAGATGGACTCATATATTTCTTTCTGTTAGTTTATAATGAAAATATAAAGAAACACAGACTGTAGACGGAGAACTGTGGCAAGCAGCGATGACATGGGCCACACTGATTCACCTCAATACAAAGGATTGAAAGGAAACAGTAAATGGTAAAAGTAAGATAAAAGTTGTGCTCCCAGTGATTTTTTTTTAAAGAATTATAAAACAACAAAATGACATTATACAGTACATAAACATGTACTTTTTCACAGATTGAAAGTCTTTTATGCTCTCATCTCACAAGCAGTTTTATAGAATAAATGTTACCAGTAAGCCTGGAAATCCATTGGGTCCAGGACGACCTGGAGGTCCTCTGTCACCCTAATAAAACAAAGGAAAAAGAAAGCAGTACAACACATGCACAGTCATTATTAAATGCCATAAATGAAATATTGTTTAACTCAATACTAAAGCTTCATAAAAGCATTACACCAATGAATAATTCATGAAAGTGATGCAATATTTGAAAAAGGAAATAGCTTTTCTGGTTAAAATGAGAAATGTGGGCGGCCAGAGCAAGCAAAATAGGCAGTGATTGACCAGTTAGATATAAAATTAGGCATCAGTTAACACCAACGTGAACATGATCGCCCTCCTCACATCTCAGAATAGAGTTCTGGCTCATAAAAAGGATCTTATGTTGCCTGTTCGCGTCCATCCTGTTGTGGCTGTGGCCGGCTAATCCCGCTGTGTGCTACCTCAGCTGCCACTTGTTAAATCTGTTATTTATGTCGCTGTCATGGATCTGACTGAGTCCTGTTGTCAAGAGCTTTGCCATCTTAGAGGGGAGCAGCATTTTTGGTTTAATCCTGTGCTCACTCAGAGAAGACTCAGCTTACACTTGCTTGAGTTCAGTTACGATACTGCACACTTGACTTACACATGCACAAAAAGTAAACAAGGAAATTACACTGTGATTCATCATTTGGACAGCTGAGTTGTTTCTTGCTAAACATTATTAGTAAGGACTGAAGCATCTGTTTATTAATTCGCCATCACTTTTACAAGAAAAGCCCACACAGTGAAAATTCTGATTTAATGATATAGAGATCAAAATATTCTTATTTTGATTTTAAAAACCCAAAAAAAACTAAATAAAGGTAAGTTGAGCGTGCATATGAGAAATTAACTTGGCTAACAGATTTTAACCAGCATTCTTTCTCATTATAACACCCCGATTTTTTATAATCACAGTGCATGGTAGTGCAGTGACCTTTCTGTGCGCAATTTGAATGTTTTCTTCTCTTCAGGTGCTTCAGTTTCTTCTCATGGTCCAAAGGCATGCATGGGTTATGTTAACAGGCAATCCTACACTGACCGTAGGTGTGAATGTGAGTGTGAATGATTGTCTGTGTCTCTGCGTTAGCCTTGTGCTAGCATGGAGACGTCCCATGGTTTCCTCCTGGTCTCATCTAGTGAGAGCATGCAGACAGTTCCTGGCCTCATCTAACCTACATCCAACACAACATCTCTGGGACATTATGTTTTAGTCCATCCAAAGCCGCCATGTTCCACCTCAGACTGTCGGGAACTCAGTGATGCCCTGATGCAGATCAGGGAGGAGATCCCCAGGAAACCATCCATGTCATTAGGAGCATGAATACCAGCATCCAAGGCCATACAGACTAATGAGTATCATTATGAATTGAAAATTCATAATGATATTGCAAAATGGACTAGCCTGTTGCAACATTTCTTCACTTTCATGTTCACCAAACTGTCAAGATGCCCATAGATGGACTCTACCCCAGTTCGGCTAACCCTAAATTTGCATCTGGGCAACAAAAAGATTTCCTTGCTATTTCCAAAATGTTTCCTCAGTGTTTTAAATACTCCCAGCATTCCTTTCTCTTGTTGGCTCAATTTTGAACAGTGTGAAACAACACTCGCAGCTGCACACATCTTTAAGTCTCATGGAGGTACAAGAGTGATAACAGCACTGCACTACGAATGAACTTGTAAGTAATACTGGACGAACCCTACTGAAACTTCACATTAATCCGTTTACCCCAGCGAGGATTTAAAGAGAGCTATGATACTTTGCTATGCGAAGCTCCTTAAACTTGAGGGAAGACGGATATGTTTGGATATTAATCACTTCAAAAAAATGTAGCAGTGCTTCTCAGGAATATCATTACTGTAATCATGTTTGAAGAAGAAAATGAGACAGAAGAGATGATAGACTAAGCAAAGGCCAGCCGTGATGATGTCAGACAATTCAGTGACAATAAAATGACTCAGAAATGCATAAAAAAGGCTTTAAAGTCAATGTAGAATGAATTCATTGGGATAAAGAAAACCATACCCTCAAAGTCATTGTTGTAGTATTTGAAAATTAATTTACCGGTATGCTGAAAACGCCTCGTAAAATTAAATGAAAAATCTGTTTTTCATCATCATGAATGAAAACTGTTTAGTATTTTGTGACTTGCTGAATAATCTTTAGTACTCACTCTACTGTATGAACTGTGTCAACATTTTGGGATCATTTCACAACACTGAAGAAAAAAAAAAAAGAATCCCACATCATAAACCAAAAGCTGCCAGTAAGTGAAATGGTGGGGGTGACGACTCGTGAGGTCATGAGACAAACATAGCAAAGAGCAGAGGGACAGAGAGCCGGACACAGAGACCAGTGGCAGATTCCTCACCTTCTCTCCTGGTGGAGCCTGACCTGGAGACAGCCCAGGGTCTCCCTTTGAACCCTAGAACAGAAACAGGGTCACAAGGTCAGAATCTCAGGCACTCAGTGCATTTATAATCTATTGCTGACACGCACATCCAGATATTGCCACACCTCAAAAATAGTATACATAAAGATTCTGATTTTGAGAGGTCCAAAAATAAGTATGCAGAAAAAAAGCATGCATAACATGCAGGCTACAGTGCTTGATTACCTGATTTACACTGTATGTGTATAAAAATGTATGTGAACCCTTAAGATAGCTGTCAGCAAAAGGCTAGGTGGTGGCAACCAGAAAAACAATATTGGGGGTAAAGGAGTGAGTCTGATGCCGAATTTGATGCTCATCTCACATAAAAGACATCTGCAAAGGCTTATAACAAAGAATGACTCATTAGATACATTCTGGGAAATTTAGAAGTAATTTTAGATCCTAAAAACTGAAAATCAGCTGAAGGAAGGAAGGAAGGAAGGAAGGAAGGAAGGAAGGAAGGAGCCTTTTTTCATTGGTCTGCATGTAGCATTTTGTATGGTATGAAAAAGCAAAGCATACCAAATTCATAGCCATCTGGTGTAGGATGACAGTCAGAGGCTTTAACCTTCAGCCGGGTCTATAAGTAATTTGACATCTTGATTGTTTTATTTATAATCTGCTGTAGCAGTGTAAAGAGGCAATTTTCAAAAACTTACACACATATCTGTGTAATAGACAAGCATCACCTGTGAGTCTTTGATGGGTTTAATGAAGACGAAACATACTGTAGCTCTTAGTCTGTTTTACTTAGTTAGTTGGTTATTAAAGTGAAAGAAACAGTTGACTCCAAACAAGCAGCTGGAGCAAAGCAGGGATTTCCAGAGAACAGCAATATTGCTCTTTAACAGCCAGAGGTCTCATGCCTTTCCTCCCCAGTATGAAATAGATTTAGGTCAGAACATCTTTTCTGTTGTGATTCAACTAAAAGTAATATTCTCCAGACAGCAGACAGCCTTAAAGATGCAATGCCAGCAGACTGTCACATAATTTTAGCGCCAATACTTAATCTGACATTCCAACTTGCTGTTGTCAACACTAAAGTGTCCTGGTGAGGAATAGTTAGCCGTTCCTGCAAAGCAGGGGGAACAGCAATACAGCACAACATTTTGCACACTGTGAAAAATATTTGGGTTTGGATACTAAGAAAACGAGTGAGTCAAATATATTTTGTGACAGTTTAATAAATGTGTTTTACATGCATGATGAGCTGAACACGCGTGACAGACCCTCTTTTTTAGAGACAAATGTACTGAAATGTGGAGGTGAACAGACAGGCACCAAAATGCTTTCAGCTACACAAAGGGAATGTTGCTTCATTCTAACGTCACAATTTTCCATTCTTTGCATTATTTATTTTTATGTCATAGATCACATTGAGGAATGTTTCTACAACTGAACTATACCGGAGAGTAAGAGGAGGAACTAAATGTAAAGAAAACTGACTGAATTGAACTTGTTTGATTAGATTGTGTGATTATTCCAATGACTGGAAACCTACAAACATAAACAACCAGAAATCGGTGTCAGGAAGGCTATTCCAGAAACTAATTGGCGATATCTCTATAAAACTGCAGATTTTGGTAAATCCCATTTTTTACATTTTTCTTATCCGTCTACACTCACTGCAAATAAAGATTACCTGCCTGTGTTTTTAAGCATCATATTTCCATAGTTTTGACTGACACCCAATGAGGCATACAAAGGCTAAGCGAGTGAGAGAAGAGAAATCCTGCCATATCATAAAACCAGTTCCTTCCTGTTTAAAAAACAGTCGGCTGAGCATAAAGTCGACAGCCTGACAGGCTCTTTCAGGTTAAGGGCTTATCTTTATAACATTTCAGATTAGGCTTCAAAAATGTAAGATTGGCTCAGCGTCAGTAACCATATTCCCAGTGTCCTAGAAACAAAACACATTTCAACAAGAGATGTTTTCCAAAACTGAGACAAAGAGGTTCTCAGTCGCTTCCCTGCCTCCGCAAAGGGTTTCAGGGCTGAGAATGACTCACTGACCGGTCACTATGGTATTAGATACTCTTTTATTTTTCCACATGAGTGTGGGAGTAAACGCTGATAGAACAGAAAGCCGGCAGGTGGCCTGCTGTTGCATAATAGCTGATCAGTGGAATTTAGCCAAATCTCAGCGTCTCAGCAAGGTCAGAGGTGATACAGAATAAATCCACCTCTCTGTGCTGTTTCAACAATCAAGGAAGAAAAACAACATTTGGTAGTCTCATAAATAGAATTCTTCTCTCCGTGTACTAACAAAGTGAAGAGGCATTCGCTTGTCGGAAAGTTTGGCAATCAGCAATGAAGAGGGAAGGGTAGGACAACCACTCGTGCTTCGCTTGACTCCTGTAGCGGGAGTGTTTGTTGATTGATTGCTTGGTCTTGGCAGCCACTCTGTGGGTAGACAGTAAGGAATACAGCCATCACAAACATCTGCATGGCGCTGCCCACATTCTCGCTCAGCCTTACCGATGTTTCTGGTCCTAAGCTGGGGAAAAAGCTTAGCAGTGACGCTTTCTGTTGATTTCTTCCCCCTTTTTATATGAAATCAGTGCTATGGTTAATGAGCCAGGACTGGCACAATTATGCCCTGTGGTTAAACCCAAGGTAATAACGATCTAAGCTAAGGGTATCATTTAAACAAACAACCGCCTTTGTCTCCTCCTGGTGCACGGTGTCAATATACAGGCCTGCTATTATCATGCTTGCCTACATCTGGCTGTGTTTAATTCCTCTTGCACACACTCTCTTCTCTTCAGGGAACAGCATGTCAGTCGCTATAATTGATGCCATTTGCTATATAGTAAAAACTTTAACTACAGAAGAGTAAATTTCCATGAGTTTGCGGGATTTCTCAGATAACTAAGCCACTTAGTGACATCACTGCTGATGTGCTTGATTGATTTAATGTTCAAGGACGCAAAGCGCAGACTCTAACAACTGTGTACAACTATCCTTTAAAAACAAACTCTTGACATGCCTCTAACTGAACTAGCCATTATGTCAAGAAACGCTGTGTGTGGCCTTGTCAGGAGAAGACAGCATGAAATCAGGACGCCGCACTGATGAATAGCATGATTAGATCTACTGCCAATAAGAATAAAAAATAAATTAATTTAAAAAAAATGGCAGGTTGAGTGTATTTCTACAGTTTTTCGGTACGACTGTCTTCTCAACGCATTTTATACAATAACCCACATGCACTGATGGTGCATTAAAGCCAATTCCTCGTTTCAGTAGTTTCCTAAAGTACATTTTGAAAAGTCGGCTAAAACAGCAAAATCCGATCACTAAGCTTCCGATTAATTTACACCACACATTATTTCCTTATCCACAGCCACAGCCAATGGATTGAGCACCTCAACTACTAGAGCAGTGACGACATGGTTATCAAAACCCACTAATGTGACGAGTCCTTTTCAAACAAACCAGCACTTAGCCATGGGTTTTCCACTTCTTTACAAAACAAGGTGACTAAAAGCATATGGCTAGATCTTTTTAATGAAAGCATGTGAAAGCAGAGTATAACCGAACAACATCCCTGGCCTGTGTGTTGGGTTCAGTGGTGCCCCTTGCGGCTGTGAGGAGACGTTCTCCACACCCATAGAGAGTGTACTAGCCAGAACTCTGTGTGGTACTCTCACAGAGTGCTGTTTATACACCCCACTCCTTCTCCTATTGGAGAATACTGCTCACCTTGGGTCCAGGTGGTCCAGGCTGTCCTGGTTTTCCATGTGGACCAGGGGGACCCTGGAACAGACACAGCAGAGAAATGTGAAATTGCTGTGCATTGCTGTCAACAGCTCAATTTGAGATGAGTTCAGAATAGTTACATGTTCCACAGCAATGTAAAATAAAAGTGATGAAACAAGAAAGTTGCACAAAGATATTGCAGTTTCTTCAGAAGTGCACACACCGTTAGATTTAAAATGAACAAATAACTCTATCCTATCACATTCGCCCTCAGTGCAAATCAGTATATCATGGAACCAAACAGTTATGCAACCACATGTGCTTAAAGCTACTATTAAATCCAGTTCTTTGTATTGTTTAACGGCAAAGAAAGACACGGCTCAAAGTGGTCTAACTCAAAAGATGATCTTTAATTTTACATATTCCGGAATATGGAGACTTCAGTCTGAAAAAGGAGCCGCCAGTCTGATTATTTATATACTTCCTCTACACGTCACGCACACTTTAAGTTTCGATCAAACACTCTACTTAGTTTCACTTTCTGCCTGCAGCTCCTGTGCTCTGCAAAAGCATGCAGTTTCCTGTCAGTACTCTTGGCTCAGACTCTACTCAGAGACGGCCCTTTTAGACTATATTAAAAACAAGTAACAATAAGCACTAACAATATATTTATTTTATGACACTACATGTGCACAGTCAAATGCACACTCGCACATCCACCATAAATGCACTGCATTCCTCCACATCTGTACCCCTGCTGCTTACCAGGCTTTTCTGCACTACAACAAGAGCTAAAAAAAGAAGCTCCAACTTTTCAGTGCTGTGCCTAATGTCTTCTGAATGAAAGTGCATACTGTCAACTAAGGTCCACCTTAAAGAACAAATGGAATTAATTTCTCTGATGGCACAAACATTAGATTCTCTTATTGCAACTCAGCAAGACAAAAGCTTCTATGATAATCAGCACCTCTTCCCCCCAGCACAGCTTTGTTATAGGATACAATATCATCTTTCTGCACAAACACATCTGAGCGCTAATATGACATTAGCACTCATATACACCAGAGCTGCCTCTTGCACTTGCAGGCATGATAGTTCACACTAGTTGACAGCACTGACAACAACATCAGCAATGTCTGTAATTCATTATCCCATGTTGTCATGTCAAGGAGTTCATGTGACGAGGGACGGTTCTGGACCACAAAGTCCATTATCCTGTGCAGAAACAGCAGAGACACAGTTAGAGTGCGCTGCCCTCAGCTTTCCAACACATAATGGTCCAAAGCCTCGTCCTGTTTGGACTTTCGGACTTAGCCTACAGGGTGATAAGTATGCTATGTTCCAGCCATGTGTTTTACAATCCTGTAATAGGAGACATGTTTAACTGAATGCCACCTCTTAGGGCCTACAAGCCTGTCTGTCTTTCTTTAAGGATGCTTTTCATCCTGTTAAAATGCAGACTTAGGTTAAAACCTTCCCTTCAAGTGGAATCAGTCATCTGGCGTAACAGCAATGCCAAAACTGAGGCTCAGGCAAAACAGCACCAAGTCCTATGACATAGTTGTGAACCTTGCTCATCTTTTGCTGCAACTAACATCATGCCATCTGACCTAATGCTTCAACATCTTGGGGAACTATAATAGAATAGAATAGAATAGAATAGAATTCAACTTTATTGTCATTGCACAGGTACAAGGCAACGAAATGCAGTTTGCATCCATCCTGAAGTGCTTTAGTGATATAGATATATTACAATATATATTAGCAATAATATAGAAATGCAAACTCCTGTATGTGAGTGTTGCATGTTGCCTTATTGTCACATCTAAAAAACTGTGGCTAAACTTAGAGAGGAAATCATGTACACATAGGCACATAAGTATATCCACAGAGGGCCACTCGCCTAAATAAACTACCGGGAACATGGTTTTACCCCATTAATAATCAATGCATTGGCGCTGACACTCGGGAGTCATTGCTTGATGTGGTTAAGAAGCAGGTGCTGAAATCTACAAGTAATCAACTTAATTATGCTAAATGTTTTCTTTAAGTGCAGCTGGTATTTCCATTCCATCAGTTAAATTAGCCATGATGATGCGTCTCCGCATGGTCGAGCAAAGACGGGACTGAAGTTATTCTTATTTATGACTTATTTATACCTTCCGTCCGACACTAAAAATAAAACACGCCTTGTTCTGTTTAAAAGATGCCTCCAGGGCCTGTGGCGTGATTGCGGCGTTGCATCATCAGCCTTAGCAGATGTATACAAAGTAGTCTTGAGATCAGAGTGGATTTAATCACACTAACCACAACACTGTCTGTCAGCACTGCTTTCCCGACGGTCGCAGATGTGGTGGTGACTAGCGGAAAAGCACACGAGGAGTGATTTTGCAGAGATTACTCACCCGAGAGCCTCTTTTTCCTGGAGGACCAGGTAAACCAGGGGGACCAGGAGGACCCTAAACCCGAAAGAAACCAGAAATGTGGAAAGGAAGGAGACATAGATAGAGACAGGGACGAGGGGGGAAGACAGTGCATTAATGGCAAGCAATAACATGTAGTTCACTGTTTAGGCATATTTGTGTAGGAGCTGCAAAGTTTAAAGAAAAGAGTCAAATGTTTGCATCTAAAAGCCCAATCAAGAAAGTCCTGATCAAGTAAAGCAAGTTACATTCTCATTATTAGACAGACACCGGTGTTCTCCGACTAGACTATTCCTAATCACCATCCAGTATATGCATAGAGTATACAGGGCTAAACAGCATTGAATTCGCCAAAATGGAAGCAGAACAACAAATCCTCCCTGTGCTTAGAAATCAAGAAGTGAAAGACGTTAATAGGAAACATAAGCATGTGCATTCAGTTCTACTTTAAGTAACAAATGTAATTAAGGATATGATATTTTATCATTCAAGGTTTTGTTTTGTTAGAAACTTAGTGAGCTCATACAGTCCAAATGCAGAGCCAGCTTTTTCTTTTATTTATTTGTTCGTTCATTTATTTAAAAAATGTGCTCTTTCAAAATTCTCTTACATCCTGTTTATCAAATGCTTCACATTATAAGCCAAATGTGTGGAAAGGAGTTTTAGAAAATTTAAGTAGAAACCAGAAAATCCAACTTAGGCTGAGGTCTGGGCTTTGACTGGATCATTGAATCACCTTCATTCTTTTTTTCACTTTATGTTGTAGACTTGCTGCTGTGCTTGGCATCATTGTCCTGTTATGACCCAGTCTCAGGCTTTAGCTGAAAACAGAGTTACCAGTTGACTAGAATACTTTGGCATACAGAGGCCTTCAAGGTCAAATCATTGACTGCAAGGTCCCCAGCATTCACCGTCTCCTCCACCGTGCTGACAGTCCAAAGACTGTCCAAAGGACTTTGTTCCAGGATTCTTCTGGTTTATTCAAACACACCTTTGAAAACCCCAGCTGTGCTGCCATGTTCGTTTTAGAAATAAGAGACTTTGTCTTAAACAAGCTGTACTTGTTCAGTCCTTTTCGATATATACTATAGCCATGAGATTTAACATGCTAACTGGCACCTCTGGTGTCTGAGATGTAGCTCTTGGGTTTTTTGCAGTTTCTCTGAGCATTGCAAGGTCTGGCCATGAGGTAAATTTGCTGGAACATGGGGAAAATTGCGGTCTTGTGTAGTCTTGAAAGCTCTAGACCAGCAGACTGCCAAAACCTCTGCTTTTCTGCTAAAGATGCGCACACTTGCTGATAATCGATCAATCGAGCACATTTCATTATTAGCACCTAGCTGCTACCTTCCATCTATGGAAGGAATAGGGTGTACTTAGTTTTTAACAGGGCTGTGTGCCAGACATATGCACTAAATTCACTCTGTTTAGCTGTGTAGAAAGATTTAAAATGTTTTGGGAAAAGGTCAGAGTCACATGTAAGAAATACTTGTACACCATTTCCTTCTCTCCCCCAAAACAATGTTAATATTCCCAAAACTAGATGATAAGACTGTTTACTGTTCAGTGTTTTTAGGGCACTCTGGAGCATCTCTTGTCCGAGAAGTAGATGGGCAGAGAGGGATACATAAATAAAGAAACAGCTGTTTGTTCCTCCAGACTCCCACATACAGAGACATGGAAAGTGTGAGCACACCACCGCCTTCGCCACAACAACAGGGCCTAAAGAAACGGAGGCACTGATCGACTAAAATGACCGTATTCAAAGGCTTCATCTGTGCTGCCAAGATAGGGGTCAAATATTCAACAGTGTCCAGTGAAAAGGTCAATTTTCTTGAAAGTTGAAGGGCAAAATGAATCTTCTTTTGAAGAACTCTTTAACTGCTGCACTGCGTGCGATAAAGTTGAGTTGATTCACACAAACCAATGTACGTTGTTTACACACAGCAACTTACTTTCAAAGGGGAAGGAGGAAATAAATGAGTGAATTTCACTCCAGTCCTGTATTTTATTTTTTTTAATTGGCTGTATTTCAGTGAAAACAATTTTTTATGTGTATGTGTTTGTTATAGTTTATGCAAGTCTTTTGTTTATACTGCTGTCTTTCTTGGCCAGGACACTCTTTGAGAATCTGATTTTCTTTTATAAGAGTCATTTTTCCTGAATAAATAAAGT
>NW_005187473.1:1951027-1953231 GCF_000239375.1 Pundamilia nyererei | reverse complement strand
TGTCTGAAGTGACAGCAGAGCTGTACGTTAAATATTTTTCACAAATCTCTCAGTCAGAACATGCTATATCATGTTTAGGTGGAAACTAGGAGCTAACTTCCTGCTAACTTCTAACTCTGTTAAGTTTAATAAATTCTGTTTTCATTTCATGACAGAATTTAGACAGTTTTTAACTCTCAGTGATGCCGCAGTGTTCATTTGACTTTGGGACCTGAGTTTGACCCGGGTTACTCCACGAGGCTCCTGACTATGGTAGCCGTAATGCTCCAACAATCCATCAAGCTTCATAGCTTACCAAAGTCATACTAAAACATTTTTTGATAGATTTTTGAGCGCCATGTACCACATAAGACTGGTTTGGGGTCAGTAAGCATAACCAGAATTCATACATAAGGTGTACCGGATTATAAGGCACGCTGTCGATTTTTGAGAAAATTAAAGGATTTTAAGTGCGCCTTATAGTCCGAAGAATACAGTAAAGGTTTTTTGTTGATTTTTTGTTTTTTAGCAAAGCCCGGACCAAGGACGTTCGTATGGAAGTAAAATATTCTGGGAATACTAGAATAAAAAGGTTTGCCTATGACCTTAAGATTATGTTGCATGAGATAAAGGAGTAGCAAAACTGACAGTGATTTAGCTCAGCCAAAGTCCAGCCAACCCCGTGGCCCACTTAACTGAACAAAGCTACATCCTAATTCAGAACGAGCTACAAAAACAATGCAATCCATAGCCTACTCCATGCGCAACTACCCACATCCATACGTGTTGCAGAAAGCAGGGGCCTTTGTTACGTGCTCATGACACCCAACCTCTACAGAGAAGTGAAGTGTAAAGCTGATGAAAGTCCGAGTATAGTAGTCAAGACAACATTAACTTCCGACACATGCTGTGGAGTTCCATGTTACTATATTAGCTCACTGTCTCACAGAGGACTGGCAATCACAGTCTCATTTTCAAATACCTCTAACAGCAGAGTAGTCCAAACTTGCACAACTCCAACTGAAATAACTGCAAACTCCTAATATTCTCAAAGTGCTTTTGTTGTCAGTGAAAAACTTGGTTTCCTTCTGAAACTTCAGAGAACGCTAAAAATGATAATCTCCCATCACTCCTCAGAGCTTGGGCATGACTTTTGCAGTGGGGTCAACCTACTCATGATGTTGTGTCATTAAATTGGGCCAATATTGAAGCAGTGAGTCATTTTAAATTGGGGTTTTTTTGTCACTGTGAGTAAAAGAAATCATATACATCATATTATAGACAAAGGGGAAAGTAAGACACGCTTTCTTCTGCTGCTTCTTTGCTTGTTTTGAATTTTCTTAATGAAAAAAAGTGCAAAAATGCTAAAGCACAAATTAAAGGGAGTGCAGGAGGCCACCTGTACTCGTCCAGTTATGTGGCTGAAAAACTGTGAAATACTTCCCTTGAGGAAACAGGCCAGCTTGTCTTCAAGTTCAAACAAAGAGCTAGCCACTGACCTTCAGCTGACCCAGCATTCAAAACATGCCTGCATCTAAGCGGTCAGAGTAGCCAAGACACACAAACTGTCAAAGATAACAGCACCGAAGGACAAACATTGTGGCTAATTAAACATTTTTGCCAAAATACGATCCGCTGGAAAAAGCCCTGTGGCTTAAACTGTGTCATGTTCACAATGCTCGATTATGCCTCGAAAAATGATTTTCCCATAGAACTAAAGTCCATCTTTAATTCTGTTTTAAGGCAATTTTAGTTTCTCTCCAAGAAAAGAGCCTGTCCATGACAGGACACTGGAAGCACATCTCAAGTCATGAGACAATGTTAACCATGTTAGAAGATTCTCCCTTGGGTACGAGAGTCATAACATTTGGTTAATGTTTGGTCTCCTGAAAGGAAACAAGGGTAGGAGAGCGCGAAGATGATATGGACAAAAAGTGTTTCCCTCCAAACATTATTGAGAAAGAAGTATAGCAGCATGGGAGTGTGATTTTGACAAAATACCGCAGTATAGCTCAATTAGGCTCTGGGACATGTAGATAAATTGAAACAACGATGCTGGATAAGATGTGTCTCTCCCTACAGGTCTGCAGGCGCTGTAAGTACGGAAAGATGAATCCAGGCATTCTGCATCATTATACACTCACATGTTTATACCGAGCACCAAGAATGCCTAACACATCTCACACATGGAAACATAAGCCACACTCATGAACTACAAGTGTGTC
>NW_005187473.1:1948291-1949668 GCF_000239375.1 Pundamilia nyererei | reverse complement strand
CGCCCATCCTGCCAGTTGTAGTTGAAGTAGATGGAGGCTTTCTCTGCAGTATAAACCACCACTCTGCGTGGCAGCAACTGAATGCCAAAACGCAACCGGTCCCTCCCGTCCTTGATACTAAAAAGAAATGCATTGTTTGCTCGCCAGGAGCTTAGGCTAACTATAACGGAGAACTCTTCGCCAAACTCTGAAGGGAATAGATTGGGCACTGGCGCCTCATAGAGGGAGTTTGAGTCGAGCAACACCCCATATCCAGAAAAGGGGCCATCGAAAGGTGAGGGAACATTTGCATAAGTGGGAGGCTGTGAGCTTGTCCTTTCGTAGGTATCGTCTGTGTGGCTTTGAGTTGTAAGCCCCAATCGATAAAGGATATCCACTCCTACAGGACAGAGAGAGAAATATTTATAAGATTAATATGCTGAGAATGAATTGCACAATTTTATGAAAATGTACAAATCGCAAAAATGTTTCAAAACGGTTTTAATACATTCAATTGCAGTTCAGTCAAAGCTGGCGGTCCAACACCAGGTTACATTGACATTTCAACTTAAATTCCTAATAAAAACCTTGTTTATTTCAAGAATTAAAACTGAAAAAAAAAACCTGCTGAGAATATATCTCTGATACAAGAAGAGTGGGGAGTTAACTTATTCAGCAGGTACTAAAAGCCTGCATTTTTACTTGCATCGAACTATTTTATCGGTAGGACTTTTACTGATCTATTGGCATCGGCATTTACAGAGCTTAAAAAAAATGTGTCATGTGACGCTAATAAAAAACTGAATTCACATTTTTAGACCCAAATTTTAGCCAGCAGTCTGGACTTAATTGAGCATAACATTCAACCACTAAAGTTAATTTTTCTGTTCTGGAATACAACTTAATAACTTTCACTTCGCATCCTGATGATTTGGTAACACTTTGCTTTAGTACTTTTTTCAGTTTTTTTGTAAAACTGTAAATTTGGAAGTTCATGGATAACAACAATTATATTTTAGCATTAAAAACACATTTTCAAGCTTGCAGTAGACAAACCATTACATAAAAAACATAAAGGAATTACCAAAACTTTTAATATAGGGCATCTGTGGCATAACCCTTAAATTGGATGGCGGGCTAAAAGTAAAGAAAAAAAACAGGATGATGAGTCTTTAACCACGTTATCAGTGCTGATTTAGTGTAATCTGACCACCAGAGGGCACTCTGCAACGTCCCTGTTGGTAGCTGATCTGAGCAGAGTTGGGCAGAGCGTGCACGAATAAAAGTTAACTTAACAAATGTTAATAAAACTTTTTTATGCTTTGTGTGTCAGTATATCGAAAAATCAGATTTATTATATCATCAAATATCGGTATCAGTTTTAAGTCCTATATCAGC
>NW_005187473.1:1913523-1946167 GCF_000239375.1 Pundamilia nyererei | reverse complement strand
CTCAAGTATCCTGGAGAGGATAAAGAGCTGGTCCAGTGTTCCGCGACCAAATAGCCAAACATTTTAAAAATATATGTCAGTAATTGTTGCTGCGCATCATTCTGGGAAGGGTCTTGAGGTAATTTTCAAACAAATGTGTGGAATCCATCTTCCCAGGAGTGGATAAATACTCCTGGAGGTCAGTCTGTGCAATGCACAGAGAAAGTATATAGACCTCGGTTAGTGTGTTAAATTTTACAGTTTATGACAATACAATTTGAAAAAGACTGAAGAAATATGGCTCGCTTGGAATGGTTTCAAGGAGAAAATGTCTTCCCGTTAAAAACCAAAGTTTCATCTGAACAAAACGCAAGACTTCTGGACCAATGTCTTTTGGCCTTAACGCACAGTACCACATTTGGTGTGAACCAAACACAGCATATCAGCACAAACTTGTGTAAGGGTGATGATTTGTGCTTAATTTACCAAAACTAAACAAGAACGTTCAGGAACCTCGATTTCCATGAAGTTCTTGTCTTGTTCTTTTAGTCAACCATGAACTCTAGAGCCCAATGCAGGCCAACTGCCTAACAACCCAATATTGCCTCACACTATGTCGTGCAACAGAATAAAGGCAGAGCAACAAATCTACTACAGAATGGCTGAAAAAGAAAAAAATCAATGTTATGATGGGACCATAAAAGAGAATAAACAAGGAACTGAAGCAACATTGTAAACAAGGTCGGGCCAACGTTCCTCCACACTGATATGAGACTGAGCTCCTGAATCACAGGGTGTACTTAATTTTTAATTTTGTTTCATATACATGTGCTGTCGTTTATCTCAGCTTGTATTTACCTCATTCTAAGAAGCAGATGAAACCCATTTCTGTCATACTGTTTGGGTGCCAGAGCAGAGGTAAAGAAAAGAAGACTACAGAGATAAAGACAATGTGCTTTCACAGCATTTTTAGTCATGCAGCTCTGATAGGAGGAGTATCTGTCTGCAGAAGATCTGAGCGCTCACTGTGATGTCCTCCACATTCACTGCCTGAGGTAACGTCAGACGAGATCCCAATTAATCTGTCTCATACGTTAAGACAAGGTGCTCTTGCGCTGTCTGTTCATTCCTCCTCCCCTCATTATGATGGATTGATTCTACTTGGAGCGGGCCATCACGTATCACCCATGATACGTGGGGACATGGCGTTGCATGATGGCATAAGGGGAGGGACACTGCAAGAGGCAGTAGACAAGGCACATAAACAGTCTATGTGAGGACTCATCATGAGGTCAGCCTTAGATAAGACAATACTGCAATAGTGGAACAGACCCCAGGATATGACATATTTTTATATTATTGCTTCAGTGCCTAATTCAACAAGACTTTACTCTTTCAAGAAAGTCAGACTCAGGGTGAGAGATGAGATTATAGTTAAAAGATCCCAAATCAATGTAGATCCACTGATAGAGCAGAGCCCAGCAAAAATAACAACTCTATCTATGATCACCTTCTAACTTCAGCTCTTCTCACCTCCAATTCTTCTCATCATTGTTGCTCTGTTTAAAAATAAAGATGAATATCACTTCACCCCCAACACCTGACCAGGTGAGGCACAGCTGCCAAAACATGCCAAGCTAAGATTTCCTCTTCGCATTGTATGTGCATTTCTGCCATGTACTTTACATTATGGGTGTATTTAGTATTGTCATTGATGGACCATAGAGATGCGAGCACTGAGTCAGAAATGTAGCAGGAGGGGAAAAAACAGAGAGGGAGGAAACAAAGATACAACGGTTATTTATGCTGCTTTTAAATGCATGCCATGGCCCTGAGAGCAAGAGCGGGCATGTTAAGGAAGAAGGTTAAAAGTGATCAGAAGAGCAGCTAAAGAGGAATTCCTGTGTGCACTTGCTGTTCCTATATGTGCTGTATGTGCTCCAAGATAAAAGCAGAAATAGGGTGTGATGTGGTTGAGCTGTATTATGAACAAGGCATCGTAAACATTAGAGGAGTTCTGTAGGAACCGTTCTGAAGGATCCCAGTTAACGAGTTCTTTAGGATCCCTAAAGAGTTTGTGGCATCAGCTGATGTAATTACTGGAAGCATTACAAGAATGAGTAGTTTGATGTACATTTAAGCCACTTCCAGTGGTTTTATTTCATCTTAGCTTCTAACTTTTCCAGGAAAGATATGCTTACGGTGTAAATGTAAAGATACGCTACTTAAAAACGCATGTAATCCTAGTCTATGTGTTCTGATAGTAACCGTGTTTCTTTTCATTTAAAAATATGTTAATAGGAGAAGAATGACGCCAAAGTTTGCATATGTATATATCGGTTCTCATATATCGGTTTGTATATGGCTCATTTATTGACGATACTTACATTTTTCTGAGTAACAGTTCAATTCAAATTGATTTTATTTATATAGCACCAATTCATCACAACTGTCGCCTCAAGGCTATAGGAAGAAAAATCTTTTTTCTTAACAGCTGTGTGTCAGTTTATATATTTTGTATTTATTTCCTGTTTCTGTCATTCTGTCTTGCCTCTGTTCTTTAGCATTTTGGTCCCATTTCTGCAGCTGCTGCTGGACTTCTTCTTTGACTATTATTGTGCAAGCCATAAAAAGATTCAACAACTCTTTATCCAGCTAGTTGCGATCAGGAACTGGGGCTGCTGCACTGAATGGGGGGATCCAGCAATGTCAATTGCTTAGCGAGTGCTAATCACTGCTGATTCTGTGTCTAGCCTACATTGAAATAAAAGTTTATATTTGAGTTGTTGTGTTTTGTTTTGTACTTAATGACTTTAAACTCACAATGCAATATGTAGCATGCTGTCTTGATTTAACATTTTAGTTTTAGGACCAAATATACCCGGCTACCTGCCATCACCAAGTACCAATATGATGTCAGTGTTCTCCCAAGAATTAAAATCTCCACACCATATAACATGGAATTTATTTGAAATCTCAGTCAGGAGGTTTTTATGTCAGGTAACAGGAGGCTAATGTTAAAACAGAGTCACTGACAAGCCATGAATGCAATAAATAGCAGACACCCCACTCACTTAATGTGAATAACCTGGCTCACACCTGATCGGCTTCAATAGGGCCCCAGCAAGAGTTACATAGCATCACTTTTCTGTTATTGATTAGAGTGGGGTACAGACAGGAGCTTTTATATTGTCTATATGACAAATGTCAGTGAGTCACATGTCCTAGTGACAAAGGGGGGGGGGGCATCTAATAAAATGCTTTCATATAAAAAAAAAAATGCTGACTTTTAGTTATGCATAAGTGTTCTGTTGCTTACCTTGAGCTGCGTAATCTTCTCCAGAGAGTGCTGCTGAGCATACTGACAGGAGCAGGAGAAAGTTCCACCTAGACGGACAAAACAAAGATCAGTTTCATGACTAGTTGTTGGGTTTGTCTCTCTGACACTTTTTAAACATACAGTCTGATGCTAACAGCGGAGCATGGCCATTTGTAATTAGCATGGCTGTGAATGCTTATAGTTAAGGTGATCAGGCGACCCTGAACTCTCCCTTAGATATGCTGCGATAGGCCGAGGCTACTTGGGACTTACCATCATACAGAGTGTTTCTTCTTAATTCACCTCTCTGTGTTTATACAGCACTTTGCATTTAATCGCTAGTTATTATTAATCTCTGACTCTCTTCCACAGTGCGTCTTCTGCCTTGTCTTCATCCATTCACCCCCACTGCAGATCGACACCTCTCCCTGAGCCTGGTTCTATCATAGGGTTCTTCCTGCTAAAAGGGAGTTTTTCCTTCCCGCTGTCACCAAGTGTTTGCTCATAGCGGGTCACCTAACTTCTGGGGTTTTCTCTGTATTATTACCTTACAAAATGAAGCACCTTAAAGTGAGTGTTGTTGTTGTTGTTGTATGGTACTATATAACTAAAACCGAATTAAACTGAATACTATTATGTTGCAATAGTCTTTAAATTTATAATAAAAGTACACAAAGCAGGACTTTACTGAAGCAATATAGTCAATGCTCAGCTTCCAAAACACCCCAGTATGTGAGCTGCCACAGTTTAAGAAACACTTTACATAATCTGATACTGCTTGGTGAGAAAGAAGAGAAGAAGGAGAGAGCAACGAGACAGCAAAAGTGCTACTGGAGAGGTAACAGACAGCCAGATAAGGAGAATTAAATGAGTCCTTGTCAAGTAATTAGCTGATAAAGGTCTGCTTTTACATGAATCCTTTCGTTTACACTAAACAATCAAGAGATTCATCAGATAAATGATTCATTCACAAGAAAACATATTCATCCTCTCCTGTGGTAGATGATACTGAGTAGATATCACTAGTCGAAACAAGTAAAAACGAAAGCTGGAGCCCCTTAAAAGACAATGTGACTGCTCCGTTTCAAAAGCCGTTCCACTTTGACATTTTTATGCCTGAAGACGTAGTGAAAAGCGATGAAAAGAATATTTGAGCATCGTGTTTTATCGTTTCCAGACAATGATGGATTTGATCTCCAAGGCACATGGTTAATAACAATTTGATGCTTTTTATGGCAAAGCAAGGACCATAAAGAGGCAAATGCCCCAGCCAACATTCACACAGGAGTTGCTCCTCCCTTTTCATCTTTTTCAAGTTGGATCTCCTCTACCAAAAACCTTAAATATCCTGAAAAGCTACCAATACTAAAATATGTTCCATTCTATAACAGGCTTATGAAACAGTAAGTTATATATTAATCATACTGCATGTTGTCACTTTGCTGCACAAGAGTCACATAACTCCGCTCTTGACCCTCACTGACCCCCACCTCTAGATGGCACTCCCCACCAGACAGCTACAGAGGAAGGACAGCAGACAACACAGAACAGCCGGTCCTCAGCATCACTGTAAAACCTTCCTACCCAAAATTGTGCAAAAATGTCGTGCAAATTAGGTAAATTTGTTCACGTTAACTTTAGCTTGTCCAGTAATAATGTCCACTAAAATGCAGATAGGGTGCATATACATTGATGTGTCTAGAAATGTCCAGAACTACAGATCAGGCAGTCGAACATGTGTTATAAAGTCTTACAATCTAAGGTAAGGTAACATTTGCTAACACTGTCACCAGTAAAGCTGGGGGAAAAAAGTATAAAAAGTATAAGAAGAAGCGGCTTAAAAAGAAGACAGAAAAGAAGAAGCAGTAACTCCAGTTTTAGTGAAGGTTTGATTTAAAGGCAACGCAAACAAAATACTTCACAGGACATTATCATCAAGGTTTTCTGGAATACGCTCCTTCAGTCATCGATAAAAACAAGAATCCAACTTAAATAAAGCTCCAGCACAATATCACTGTTTGCTTATTTATCCCCTCATGAAGTCATATTCATTCAACATTTTTCACCTGGTCGTCCCGCCTGCATTGGCCCTGCTCCTCGCAGTTTCAGAACCACTGATCTACAGTAAAGCTGGACATTCAAACCAAATCACATCAGCAGCCCTGAAAACAGTAACAGCTGCTTATACAACTTGTTCTGGCAACTGGTGTCATATTTTTCTCTGACACTGACACAGTGTGGTGGCTGTACAAAGTACAAGAGACAGTAGTCCTGCTATTTTAATATGCAGGGCGCCATCAGTCAAAGGTTGCTGTCACACCTTAATCCTGCAGGGACTGACGGCCTCAAGCAGCATGACAGGCGCCTTACAAACAAGTCTTTTTGGTGGCCTGTGAGCATGAGATTAACCCAGTGTGAGTCACTTTCTGACAGAGAGCCCCCACCCCCCACCCCAACTCCCAGACGGGAAGCCATATTTGCCCTGCAGAACTGAGTAATAAAATATAATCGAAAGCAGAAAAGAGGGGGAAGATTAAAAAGACAACAAGGGAAGAACAGAAAAGGAAAGGGCTGCCTTTAAGTAGAGACACCGTGAATGAGTGTGTCACCTGTTCCCCATTGAGAATGTGGTGCGACATTCCACAGCTGGTAACGCAGACGTATTCCCAAAGTCGGAAAAAGTTACAAAAAAACAAGTTGGGGGGGGAGACATATGAATACAGTCATTCATCTACTGTGAGAGGATTACAGTGACATTTATAAGGGCAACGAGTAGCTGGTTCTGTTTAGACATTGGCAGCTTTTAAAAGTAGACCAAAGATAGAGGGGAAAAAACCAAATAAATCACTTAACGTTCCTTTTTAGAGTGTGTGGATCCATGTGACGCTGATTCAGACATTTTTTTTGTCCTGCTGTCTGTCCCACAGTCTCTTGTTCGTGGCTATTTAAAGCATCTCTGAGGCTCTGTCACTGAGCACGTTCAGGCTATCGCTTCATCACATTTTTAGAAACAACTGGTGACCATTTCCCCACTTGCTGAACCTTGGTTTGGTGCTTTAACCTTTATTGTGACATGCAAACAGAATGGAAGGGATGTATCCGACTAATAAGAAAAACAGACTACATCCAATCTTTCATCAGAGGTGAATTCCCTTATATGTGACAGTACCGCTATGGCACGTTTCCCCGTCCTAGCAGTTAATGGAAAAGACCCCTGAAAGCAAGACAAAGCTCCCCAAACAGTGCTCTGTTGACGAAGGGAAATACCACTATGTGGGGAGTGGGTGTCATGTCAAGACTATAAATAATCACAACTTAAAGCTCCACTCTGCAATGAATCATTCCAGCAGTACCAGATCTTTCCTTTCTCCCCTTCAAAATTAGCTTGGATCCCTAACAATGGTTCATTCAACTGGGGAGAAGGCTGAGAGTCAAATGGAGAGGCAAAAAGCTCAATTACGCTTGGCAAATAGAAGCAAACCTATTACACTTCTGTTTATAGTCTCATAAGGAACTGGAATCTTTTTTTTTTTCCCTTTTTTTTAAACATTCATCATTAATGTCAGTCAGGAGGTGAGCAGCGGCTTTCACGGTTCATTGTTTACACGTCTAATTTACCAAATCAGTAAGTAACAGCGAAGCATGCAAAGCTGTTAATCTACACACACAGCTCTGAAATGAAACTTCTAGAGGATCTCCAAGAAACTGGAAGCACTAAAACTGCTGTTGAGGTGCGTTGGTGTGAAAAATCCAAAAGCTGCTGTGTTTGACTTCGCTTTGGGCAAAAAAGGTGCTCTGAATAGGACAATCTAAACAAACCTGATGAGACTAACCCTGACTCACCCGTCCCACTTTTCATAACCCCTGAAGTTTGCTGAAGCTCTTTTGGCACTCCTTGGAGGAGTCATTATTCAGAAGATTGAGGTTTATAGAGCATGACCTTGGAGCGTTTACCTAACCTCTACTGTTGTGTGACTTAGCTGAGCCCAGTCTAAAAATGCCATGGATGTCATAGCAGATATAACACATAAAATGACGCAGTGCCCCGAGGATCTGTTAAGACCCAGCATCACCCAGCATGTTACAGTATAAACCAGTTGAAATGTTTCCAAATGAGTGCATCACTTTCTTGCAAATCAGGTGTTCTGTTCCTGCATGTTTTGCTTTTCAATCTCAACAAAAAACATTCCTGGACACCATGAAGTCACTGATCTACTGCCAAAGAGTGTTCCCGCTGGCTGGGTTACAGCTTCAGTACCTGTACCCTTATCATATTAACTTCACTCTGGTATAACTAAGCAGGCTTGTTGTCCTCTCTCCAAATAGCCATCAGCAAAAATGATTAACAAATCAGCAGGTTTCCAGGATTGAACTGTCTAATAGTGGAGCGTTTGCAAAGGCTAGAAATGATAATGATTTCCTAACTGTTCCAAGCCACCAATGATTCCAAGCCATCATGAATCTAAGTGGACTCTTCTATAAGGAGCGTGCCATGTCTCTCCTCTAATGAGCATGGCTAACATTTGTCAGCTCACTCCAATGGTACTCGGAGTCAAGAGGTCACAGCAGACCAGTGTAAAGATTGACTGAGTTCACAAAACAGTGAGCAGACAAAGGCCCGTGAGTAAACTTCCACTGGCTTTTATTTATTTGCCCTTTCCCTGTTGCAGAGAAACCTTCAGATGTTAGGAGGGTTAAATACACTCACTCACACCGACAGGCCAAAATCCCTGCAGCCGGTGATTTGGGGAAGGTGAGTACACTCCAGGACGAAGGTGGAGAGGCTGTGATTGTAGCACAGAATAATTCAAAAAGGGTAACCTGAGCTGTGGGACGTGGAAGTCTTATTAAAGGCATTTATAGTGAGCTCTGCCGATTACCCAGATGAGCCAGGACATTGTTTTTGTAAAGGCTTTCCTGTCAATCTGTCCATTTTCCTAACTTCTTGTGCTTGGTTTGGGACTGGAGCACATCTAAGCTGACACTGGATGAGCGGCAGCATACACCCTGCACAGGTTGCCTGTCTATCACAGGCTGTTAAATTGTTGTGTCTATAAGGGTTCATAAATTATCTCAGATTTGAGCACCACAAATTAGAGTCTGCTTAGCTCCATTGCAGATAAACATAAGTAGCTGCTAAATACCATTAGATGTTGGGAACTTTGGTATTGTTGTTATCCAGTTATATTGAAAGCAAAGTTTGACATGACTTATCCTATCATGCAGTCCACTACAACTTATACAGGAAGGCTTTTCTGTAGAAGCATTGCCCTATAATGCTTCTACAGAATGTAACATGTACTAGGGTAGCCTCATAGGGAGCTACACAGTTTGTACTTTATGTAGTGACAGTAAAACTTAGTATCCCTCATGCACTCAGAGGCACAGTAGACATGTGGTACACTGAAAAACATAATAACTGGGTAAAACTACAGAACAATTAACGTTTTCAAATGAAAGCACTTCACTTCCTGTATGAATTCTTGCTGATGTTTTTCTGTATTTCTTAACAATGGACTGAAATTTGTACCATTTGCAAAAATGTTCATAAACTTCTGTAAAAAGACAAATAATGTGCTGGCAGAAAAACCCTTTATATTCTCTGCTTTTTTGTCCTTCTGCCTCGTTGACCTGACAATAGCAAACTTCTGCTCACATTATCAACCACCTGGAGGTACCAACCTGCTGAGGAGTCAGCATGCACTCTCAGCCAGAGTGTATGTGAGTGGTTGTGTTTCTGCAGTGTTATAGTTCTAGCACTGGCAGCAATAGAACAGCAATGCCTGCAACAGTGGGTGATTGTCTGGAGCTCAGGAGCCAGTTAACCACTGATGCATACACACTAACTCTTGTCTGTGAATTCAAGGGAGGCCACATTTATCCCCAGTCACCTCAGTTTTCCCCATAAGGCTCTCATATTCACTACCAAGGACAAAAAAAAGGATCTCTTATAGGGTTTCAACTCTACTTTGCTTTACATCAAGCAACCGCTATCAGCAGAGAATAACAGAATGTCTTGTGATCTCAGATTTTGTTTTTAGATCATATCTGGAAGAGATTCATAATAGAGTACAGGCAACTTGGACTCACTTCTGATAGAAGATAATGCTTTTCCTGTGAAGTACTCTTTCTTTCAAGAAGTGCACATTTCTGATGTTCCACAGACCCCAGCTGAATGTAGCAGGACAACAAGACCTGCATGCTAGATGTCAATAATGCACACTCCCATGAGGAATGTTTAGGGTTTAAGGGTGTTCATCTAAAGCCTTAACACGTTTACAGAGATGGACACATTTGCTCCTCTTGGGTCCTTCACATTTGCTTCTGTGCTTCTTCTAATTTATCACTTGCAGAATAAGCATTATTACTTACAAGACAGCCTCATTCATCCCCTTTCTCCATGGTTTACTGTTTATTCTTCAGCTTACTGGAGCTGTGTGAGTGGGTGCCAAATAAAAAGATGATATTGTAGCAGATCCTAGACTGCATGTTCACATGGTGGGATCAAAGCCAACTTCCAAAGCTAAAATGCATGGGTGTGTGGAAAAGTACAGGTATCAGATGGGGATGGTAAAGCTTAACAGCAGCAGTCCGTGCACAGCTAGAGTGAAGCTAATATGCAGAACAAACAGGTCAAACGGATCGAGCTGAAGACATCCTAAAAAGAGAAAAACTACAGCAGAGCTCAGTCGTCTCGTGCTTAAACTTTCTAAAATTCTGAATAGTTTGTGCCACGTTTTGGTGCCACAATCGTGCAGCTCAGCTGCTGAAACTTGTTTGGTCAACTGGCGCCCTGTCAGGGAAACACGCCAAAGAACCTGAACAGAAATAAGTCTCCCAGTTGCCATATCAAGCGAAAACCTGTTCCGGAAACAGCTTCAGCGCATAGATAGTCTGACATCTGCAGAGTACTTAACCAAATGACCACTTACGTTGCTGCCGCGGAAACGTGTCCACTCCTTGTCCGTTGAGCTCCTAAATGCATTTGTATGCATTTGTCCAGGCAGCAGAGATCTGGGTGAAAACAGAATCACACTCAAGGGGATACCTGCACATGGGCTAACCTTTGGTAAGAGCCAAAGGAAGCATAAAGCGGACGGAGATAACTGCCACCTCAGAGTTTCCTCATCGTAGCTGCTGCAGTCCTGAGGAGAGGTCTCTCCAAACTCTTTCAAAACCAAAGCCTCAGTTCCTTTGCGCTCTGCGGCGCGCAGTGATCAAGCTACTTCTATCCAAAGTGGAGACGCGCAACAGTTGCATAGGGGGGAGAGAAGGACTTGCAGTGCAGCGAGTCGGTATGCACCAGTGTAAACTTGACTGCTCTCAGAATTAGCACTCGACTTCTTCTTGGTCTCCAACACAGCAGATTCAGTTCCATGCGTCTTTGCCTCCAGGCGGTGGCTTCTGCTATGTGCCTTGACTTGCACTGATGCGAGGGGAACCCGTACTCAGCCCATCACAACCCCATCCTACCAGCTGGTGGTGTTGGATTTCACCGGTTACTGACTCGTGACATCACGGACGGAGTTTTGGCTTGAGCCCTTCAGTCACTCTTTGAGTGGAGTTTGAGTGCTGCACTACCCTGCACGTTTTCAATATGTTTAGTTATAAAACGTTATAAAATGCACGTAAAAATTGTAAATCATAGACATACGCAAACCAACACAAAAAATAATGACGTAAAACAGAAAACATCAGATGGCATCAGTTCAAAATGTTATGCAATTACTTTACTTGACATATATGACAAGCTGAGTTTTAAAAAGAGCTTAATTTTGAAGCGGCTCTAATAGTATCACTAACTTTACATGGCAGAATAAGTGAGCTTGAGTTAGTTGTAAGTGCACTTGATGCACATTCATAAGGAAATCGTCAGAGAAAATGGGATTATTATGGTCGCCCGTTTCTGAACATACATCACACATCCAATAATCAAAGTAGAAAGCCAGTATCAATGAAATAATGATCACAATACTACTAAAACAAATAGCATGCAGTATCTTAAATCCACTAGTTCAATTTAAGTAATTAACCTTTATCTTTTATACATTGACCATTAAACTGAAATTGGGCATTGGCTGGAAAAGTGAAAATATGCTGTAGCGTGCTCACAGTGTGCTGTATATATAAAGACTTGACTACCTCGTGACTGTAGCACAGGATTAAACAAATGATGAAAAAAAGAATTTTGATGTAGTGAATAATGCACTCTCATAAAACAAAACAAAACGCTATGATTCAGCGAGAGAGTTAGACTGTTAGATGTGAATGTGGTTTATGAGCTTAGGTAGCATGCCATATAGTCTGAGGGCTTTTGATTTTGCGTCTGCTCCTTCTCCCGAGATTTACACAAGCACAGATTTATTAGGTGTATAAACTCCAGCAGTGTTTATAATGACACATTTGTTCCGGCACCAAAAATGCTCCTTTGTTTTGCGGTTTCCCTGTCCTAACGCTGCACAGAGTTCTCCTTGAAAATGACACCGTTTCCTCATCTCAACCGTCGATTTTTCCAAACAAACGAGCTCCAACTCACTTCCACCATTTCCCACTCAGACTAACCCAATAACCTTGGACAAGAAGAGCTCTGTCACGACCCCCTCCCCGCCACATGCCATGGCATCCTCCTCTAGATGTCTGCATCCTCAGATCAGCCTGGACCGGGATTGAGTCCATATGGTTTGCAGTTTAGGGGCCTGGGAGACACGGAGCTTTTCCTGCCTCTAATTCCAGGTGGAGAACACAGGGTTTTTTAACCTGAAGACAGTTAAACAGCAGTGACAGTGAGCAGTTAGAATGCCCAAACACGGAGCAAGGTAAGAGAGGTCAAAGTGGCATGAAAACTCCAAGAGAGCCCACCAACCAGTGCAAACGACGACTTTCATAAGGATTTTGTGATTCCTGTAAACAAGGTGTCTGAGGCCCTTTGTGCTGCGGATGTGTGCCTGCAGCAGTGAGTCTACTCGCTGTCCCCCTTCTTCATCAAAGACAGTGTGAGGAGGAGGAAGCCCACACGGGATGGAGTCTCTCTCTGGCATTGCTATTACTCAGCATCTTCGGGTAGTGATGCTCTATCCAGATGTTTCACTTCCTCTCAACTTCCAGAGAAAGGTTCAGAGGTGCTGCTTTTCCAAGAAGGTTATGAATCAACGTGTTGAAGAAATAAACTTCATGATAATGTTGTAGCACAGGGCTGCTTGAGCTTGTTGACTGGCAGGAAAAGGTTCAAACTCTGTCACGGGTTGTTAATAAAACCTTGATAAAATCACAGATTTAGAGCCCGCCTTGCTGTGAGTGTCAGCGGTCCTTTAAAATCTTTTATTATAATACCAGAATTATTTACCATAAAATATCTTCACTTGCATGCAGAGCGCTTTGCAGCACACTTTTTAAGATGAATTGCATATTTTTTTCCCCTTTACATGTGCAGATGTGCAGTAATCAATCCGCTGTGTGCTGAGCACCAAAGTGTTAGGCCCGAATGAGTGAGTCAGATTCACACTCGCTTGTCTTTCTCCTGAGGAACGGGCAGATGTAGACGAGCGTACATGAAGAACCCCTGCCCCCACCCTCAAAACAAGTGTTCCCCTCCTACAGTTTAATAACTTATCCAATAAAATGACCAGTTAGTGTTTAGACCAGTGCTCTCAAACACTTTTCACTTTCTTGGAAGCGCACAAAAGGCCAGGCTGGATCGTCATCACAGCAGTGTGTGGTTACAGACAACGATCAAGTATTAATGCACAGATTGCACGTGTCAATTCAAATGAACTTATTAAAAAAATCACAGCTTTTCATGTTTTATTTTAAAAAATACATTTTGCATATGCTGGCAGCATGGTATTTGGAGTCTTTTGGACGCAGCACTGTTGCTGGCACCGCTCCCAGAAGCTGCATGGACTATCCCTACCTGCGTGCTCATGTCTTGTCAATGATTTCATTTCCAGAACTTCCCCTTGGAAGGCCAGGATCCAAATCACATATTCTGCTGCTCTGAGAGCGTATTGTCTTTAAGGTTTGAACATTTTATAGTAACACACCAGCTTGGAAACGTGAGGAGCGTGAAAAACCTTCGGCCTCACGAATGATTCTAAGCCCAGAGTCAACCATGGGTGGTTAAAGAGGAAAAATACGACGGCAAAATCTCTGTGGTTTGGTAGAGCGTAGAGCAAAAACGTAAGCAGCCATTAGGCTCAATAAAGATGTGCTTTTGAGAGGCCACTGTAAGCACATTCTTCTCAACATAATGATCCAGACACGGTTGGTTAAGTGTGCCTCATTAGGTAAAGGGCTCATCAGTTTGCCATGAATTTAACTGGGAGGAGGGCGACCAGTCTGACAGCAGACTCTACCTGCAGACTGACAAGATGCTAAACTGGCTTCTGTCTCTAATTAGCAGACACGGCCCTGTGTAATTTCTGTCCTGTGTGCGTGTCATCGGCTCGTAGAGCTGTTATTTTGCCGAGCAAGGAGAGTGTGGGCAACAGCTGGGGGAGTGCGTAACAGATGGTGAAATACAGAGCAGTTGATAGTGGAAACAATGTTCCATGTACGAGTGTGCATGTGTGTGTGTGTGTGAGAGAGAGAGATTGTATTCAGTGAGGTGGTTTGTAGTGCTTAAGAGATCACGGGAAAGCAGTGAGAAAGGGGCCAGGGGAGTCCAGGGTGAAGGGGGTGTTTGGGCAGGGAGGAAGTGTAAGAGTGTGCAGGGGCTAAAGAAGGAACACACACACACGCATATATACACACATACTGTGCAGGGAGGTGCAGCGTCATGTGCAGCTTTTAATTTAGTGGTAAGCTCATGTAGGGACTATAGGCAGATTTTAAGGTGCAAACTCTTGAAACAATGCCTGGCGACTTGATGGTTCGTCTGAACTCTATGTGAAGGGATCATTTTTAATTTACAAAACACTCACGAGGCCTTTAATCATTTATGGAGGGTGCACATACTTTATTCATGTCTTCAATGTAAAGAAAGCGCCAGAAAGTGGTCGTTTCTCATTTCTGATTGTGTGCCAGCATCATGGGTTTGCCTGTGTGCAATTAGTTTTGCAGACGCTGAGCAGAAGTCAACCAAGCCCACAAAAAACAAGCGTGTTTGTCAGCTTTTAAAAACCCCAGGCATTTACATGCAACCATAATCATATATCGCAACGTCATAAATTACTCGAGTTTCAGACAGATGTGAAATAATTTATGGTTTTCCTAACATTGTCAATTAACAGCTCTTAGGAAACCACTGCACTGTCTATGCTTGAATTATGCTTTTATTGCTAAGGAAAAAAAAATGTCTGAGAACAGGAAGGAAGAAACATGTAAGCTAAATACCTGATGCACTTTAGCGTTTAGCCGCTTTCCTCTGCGGCTTTCAAATCACCTGCTGACCAGTGTCAGCCAAAGGAAGTAGGATGGTTTCCCCATCATTCTTGCTGAAGAGAAGAAAGGAGAAATGCATATGCTCCAAATTAAATGAATGTGATGTCTAGAGAAAATCTAAAGGGCCCACTGGATGGGTCCTTAAGCTTGGATTTACACTACGTTACAGCTCGTGTCTTCTTGGACGTCTTGAAGGGCTTTCCCAACTGGATCTTGGCAGTTTATTCCATTTATTGTTTGTGGCAGATCTTCTCAATCTTTTTCAGATTGGATGCGAAGTGTCTTTGTGCTTCCATCTGATGATCTGCGGGGTTTAAATCTGGGTTTTCCCTGCTCCATTTAAGGATGATCAGACCAAAAGAGACCTACAAACTATCTTAGATTTGATAGGTAAACCTCGAAGCCCAGGTTTTCAAGATGCTGTCTGTGTTTGGTTCCATTCTTTCCCCATTTGATTCTGACTGGGCTCCCTCTAACTGCTGTGAAGAACCACACCTTTGCATCCTACCATCTCCATGTATTACTGGAGGGGCGGCCTTAGCCAGTCAATGAGCAGTACATGTACTTGTACGGTGTGTTTTCAGTGAGTGGTCTGCCACATGTGTAGACACCATTTCATATCCACACAAACACAGAGCAGTGCAAAACAAAGACAGATATGTTGAAGACAATGTTACTCCAGTTGAAGACCAATCTCAACAAATATAGTATACTGTGTGTACTTAAATGTCTTAGACAACCTGATCTGACTCTGCCCAGCACAGTTTCTCTCCCCTTTGACGACTATTGTTGTGATTTGGCGCTACATAAGTAAAATTGAATTTTTAAAATTGAATTTCATCACCTTTATTGCTCAGTTTCCAGAGCTCTGTGTGCTCTCAGTTTGGGAAGAGGAGAGGAGCCGCCTGAGACAAAGTCTGATTTAGAGGGGGGGCAAGAAAAAAAAGACACCTTGACCTCACTTTCATCTCTGGAGCTGATCCTCTCTCTGGCGTGAATTCTCCAAGGAGCTGGCTGTGGAACAGAGAGTGGCTTTATACTTGCTTACTGCAAAGTTCCTCATGTAAAATCCCATTTAAATTCTCAAGAGGGCTGAAAGGACGGCTTTGAGAGGCATGTTCACGCTTATCTCCAGTGATACTATTAGGCTGCCAGTAATTTAGTCCTGATCATATATATTTTCTGTGTGAAGTGAAGCCAGTGTTGATAATAATCTTTATGCAAGGATGATGTATTGAACAATCGTGGCTCAGAAAGTCAGAGAAATCTTGCTCAGCCTAATGGTTCATCAGTACTGTCATGTGTTATGTGTCCAAATCCTGTTTGGCATTTCATCTATCATCATAATTCATGTGTTTGACATTTAGGGAAATACCTCTATTTGTTTTAACGCCAAGATTTAGATGAAAAGATTAAGTAAAGTATGAAGTTGCTGTGAGCATCCAAACTACGCATAAAGAAGCAGCCCAGCAGGATTACGCACTAAGAGATGCAGTCTTGCGTCTTGAGTCACTCTTCATTACTTTATATTTTGCATCCAATGAGCCAGAATTTCTTTCATTTTTAAAGTGAGTGATAGTTCTCCAGGATTTTTCTTTGGACGATGTCTCATTTCCAGTTTTTTGGACACTGTACCAGAACTTTTCCAGAGAAATTGTGTTTTTTTCTGTTCAATTTTTAAGCTAATTAACACTGACCTATGAATCACTGAAGCATAAAAAGCATTTAAATCAGGAGATGGACCGTGTTGTATCTACACATGACAGACAACTAAGCAAAGAACACATTTTAACACACTTTTTTCTATCTTTTGGCACTTTTTTTTACTAAAAGCACATGATTTGTTTCCATTTAATTAGTCGAATCCGATAAAAATCCCAAAGAAAAGCACAGTTTGACAGGCATAAAATAGTATTTTTACACCAGCATTGTGATTCCCAAAGTATGTTTGAAGCCGAAAACCTGTCATATCGCTGCACGTGTGCAATGTCTCCTTAAAAAATTTGAGGAAACTGAATACGTGGAGAGTAAAAGTAGAAGTGGCAGGCCTAAACAAAACTATAGCATAAAACTACAGCAGATGAACAATTTTTGAAAGCAATGTCATGCTTTTCATTTGTTCTTGTTTCTAATGTCTCTGTAAAGCACTTTGAATCACCTTGTTGTTGAATTGTGCTATACAAATAAACTTGCCTTGCCTTGCCTTGCCTTGCCTTAAGAGAGAGGAAAAAAATCCACAGACCTGACACAGGACCTGAGTGATCCATCTGGCCCTCAGGTGGATCCACTGAAACCTCATCACAGCTGGCTGTTAAAAAGCTCTTCTCAATGAAGGCAAACAGGAAGAAAAGGATGAACTGAACTGAAAATTGCTGACAATTGGTTTTAACAATCAGATTAATCCACATTTGAGATCTTTGGTTAAAACTGGGATTTTGGCTTTGCATTTTTGCCAGTGGTGTTGGGGATCCTGTTTAAACTGACTGAATTATGAACACAGAACTGTGATTTTGGTCCACTTGCAATACCATCTGGAAAGCATCTGAGCTTCATTTCAACAGCTTAATTTTTCAGCATGATGATGATCCCAAACACACTGCCAGTGCAGTAAAAGCATACCTGGATGGAAAAATCAAAAACATAAAAATATTACTGAAGCTATGTGGGATCATCTTGACAAAGATCGGAACAAAAGAGACAGCCAGCATCAAAAGAAGAGCTTTGAATGTCCTTCAAGAAGCCTGGAGAACTATTCCTGAAGACTCCTCAAACTAATTATAAGAAAGCATGGCTAAGAGAGACCAGGCTGTGTTGAAGAATAAAGGTGGTCATACCAAATATTAACTTTCTAGCTCGTTAGGATGTTTTCCAGTCTAAACAAAGTCCGCTGGCTTTTTGCTGCTGGAGCTTCCAATTTACTGAACAGATAAGAGTGCAGCGTGCATCTTCTCATCTCACTGTTAAAAGTTCATTTTTGTTTTCTCTCTTTTTTATTTTATTTTATTTTTTTTAAACACACCACACGTACTGCTTTGGCTAAGAGAAAGAAAAAAATAAAACGTATTTAATGATTCTGGGAAAGCTCACTCAGCTGAGCAGCTTTAGAGTATTGTGAAGTATTTGAAGTCCACTTTACAGACATGGAAATAAATCTTACTGCGATACTTGAACAGACAGACAGAATACCTACCAGCGGAGATGCCGCATGTACTGTAGCAGGGATGTCTAACTCATTTTACACTCAAGTGAAATTACATGATAAAAGTGTAAACTTACAGAAAACAATCTTTTTACATCTATTAATTGGTGTAGGGGGGGGGGGGGGGGCTTATTAATAGGAGAAGCTGTAAAACCTATAAAAATACAATTAGAAGTTCAATGTCAGTTCTACTCACTCCTTCACATTCTCCAAAGCGGTCCAGTCAGCCAGATTCAAGTCTTTGATGGGCTGGTTCTGGCCCCGGGGCCTTAGGCTTGACACAACTGTGTTAGAGTGAAAACGGGGGACAGCAGATGACCTTGGTGGTATTACCAGCCAGGTCAAGCAGTACATTCTCCTGTCTCACAGGCAGAAGTGTCCAACCCAGAAGAGACTTCACACCAGTTCGATGCTGCCTCTCCTGCACTTTAAGAGGTACTGAAATATTTCACATGTCTGCTATGACCACGGGCCTATTTTACCTTTCATGTTAACCCAGCCCTATGGTTTTTAGCAGAAGGTGCTTTGTGAGTCATAACACTTGGCACAAAACTCGATTTGGCCAGAGTGGTTGTATAAAAATGAACAGGCCCTCCCTGGCTTTTTGATTGCTTCCTCTATGACTTCGTAAATTTTCTTTGACTTTAAATTATCCATTCACAATGTGTGTACGAGTTGTTTTTAAGCAAAAACATTTTTCTGTGGAAATACAGTCAACATCTGGTCCCCCATATGGATTTAAATAAATACTGTGGTAAAATACTATCTGGCTCAGGTTTCAATGACAGATCACTCAGAGAAAGTAGATACAAAACAAAACTAGGCAGTGACAGGCTTTATTGCTTGTACACGAGTGTCTTGGTGATTAATGTATCTGTTTCTGTAACTGAGGACCAGCCCGAGGAGAACTTTAGCTCATGCCCTCAGTTTTTGCTCCTTACCTGTGCCGGAAACTGCAGCTATGCAGATCCTCTGTGAGGCCCAAGCGCACTCACTCAAATATTCAAGTGAAAAACAATTAAAAACAGACACACTGTTCATTTCGTGGGAGAGTAAGCACACAAAAACAATGTGTTCTGCTAAAGATTAGAAACAACTGCACAGAAAATTGTTCCCAGTTACAGTGACGGGATGTGTGTGGGGGGGGTTACAACATACATTTACTGCTGCAGGAGAAGAAGACCCACTGTGGTCCCTGGTTTCCACAATAACATCCCCAGGGAGGAGAAGAAGTAGACATGAACAAGGAGCAGACCGGAATCAACACTGGAGCCAAAAGTAGGGCAAGGTAGATTAAATATCATACTGTGGAAGTGCTGTTGTGAATATGAAAATGTTCAGATTCAATCTGTTATTTTGTTTTTAGAACAGATAGACACTATAATGGCACTCAGTCATCCAAATTATTGAATTCAGGTGTTGCAATCACGTCCATGGCCACAGGTGTATAAAATCAAGCACCTAGACATGCAGACTGCTACTACAAAGATTAGTGAAAGAATGGGTTGCTCTCAGGAACTTGGTGAATGAAATTTCCTTGCTACCAAATATCCCACAGTGAGCTGTTAGTGGTATTAAAACAAAGTGGAAGTGACTGGGAATGACAGCAAAGCAACCATAAAGTGGTAAGCCATGTGAATTCACAGAGGTGCATCGTGCACAGAGGTCACCAACTTTCTCAGGAGTCGCTACAGACCTGCAAACTTCATGTGGCCTTCAGATTAGCTCAAGAACAGTGCGGAGAGCTTCGTGGAATGGGTTTCTGTGGCTGAGCTGCTGCATCCAAGTCAAGCTGCATCACCACCATTACAAGCGTCATATGCAGTAGTGTACAGCAGTGGAGACGTGTTTTCTGAAGTGATGAATCACTCTTCTCTGTCTGGCAATCTGATGGACAAGTCTGGGTTTGGTGGTTGCCAGGAGAATGGTACATGTCTGGCTGCATTGTGCCAAGAGTAAAATTTGGTAGAGGTGAGGTTGTTTTTTCAGGAGCTGGGCTTGGCACCTTAGCTCCAGTGAAAAGGAACTCTTAAGAGTAACATACCAAGACTTGTCCCGTCTTGGTATATTTCAGCATTTTGGACAATTTCACGCTCCCAACTTTGTGGAAAGAGTTTGGGGTTCCTTCCTGTTTTAACATGACTGTGCACCAGTGCACAAAGCCATAAAGATGTGGATGAGCAAGCTTGGTGTGAAAGAACTTGACTGTTATCAACACTGGCTTCAGAGTCCTGACCTCAGACTGTTAGAACACCTTTGGAATGAATTAGATTAGAGACTTAGAACCACGCTTTCTAGTACAACATTAGTGTCTGGCCTCACAAATCTGGAAGAATGGTCAAATATTCCCATAAACACACTCTTAAACCTTGTGGAAAGCAGTACAAGATGAAACTATTATAGCTGCAAAGGGCGGATGGACATCATATTAAACCCTATGAATTAAGAATGGGAACTCAAGTTCATATGTGTGAAGCAGACGAGCAAATACTTTTCACAATAGTGTATATTCTGCCCCAACTGTATGAAATAAAAGAAGGGAAACCATAACCATAGACTGTACATAAAAGATGGAATGTCAGCATGAGGCGCATTAACTATGTAGGTGCTCTGCATAGTTAATGCAGGACAGTACAAATAGCCAGAAAACAAGCCATGTCATTCATCAAGATGAGTGCATTATAGCTTCAGTCATTTGCAAAGACACTAATAGGGAAGAGAGGGCTAGCTCAGAGACTTGAACTGGCTCAGTGAAGCCTAGGCACCATCCAATTTTTCCAGAAAGTAGTCACACCCCAAGCCATTTCTTCAGTAATAGTCAGCATTTTAACATCTTTAGGAGCCGATTAAATGTTGGTGCTTGCTTCAAGTAGCCATTTAAGGAGTTACAGTTCCAAGCACTTGGTGTTTGCTAAATTATTTTGCTATAAAGCTTGCCCCAGGGAATAATTGACATTGTTTGGCCATTGAGGGGTTTTGCCTTTTCACCAAAGTGAAGAAACACCAGTTTTTATGTGAAGCATCAAAAGTGTGCAATGTAGCTAAAAGGACGTCATCAGAGCAGTAAAGCTGAGGCAAAAACAGTTAGCATACGCTAACACACAACCCCTAAAATGTGATAAAACACAAATATCTCTCAGTAAATTTCCACTACATCCCAACAGCGCAGGTTGGATCACAAGGTTCCTTATATGTCCAGTCCTATAGCTCAGACATTTCTCCCTGTGTCAACGGTGTCTGTCACCAGTGCAAAAAATAGCTCGTACTTCCTACCCTGTGGGCTCAGTGTCCACTGAGGCAACGCTGTGCCACCTGTCAGCCAGTGTGCAGGTTAAAAAGCCAGGCTCCAGACACAGACGGACAATCAGCACTACCTCATGTGTTTTCTATCAGGGTTACAGCCAGGTTTGGTGTGGCTGCCTCGCAGCATACGACTTCGTGATCATTACCTCATATGTGCATGCTGTCCAGGCTGCCAGACACAGCATTACAAAGACATCAAAGTCTTAGGTCACTTCTTGGATTTAACAGGATGTGAGAATAAGAATTTCCTACAGTGTTAACTGGCTAGAAAGACTCAAATCAAATACTTTTTGAATGGCCATAAATCAGAGACACCAGGGGGTTACCTGATCTAGAATGAGGTCTGTGCTTTTGCTGATGGACGAATGAGATAAATGGTTCAAATTCATCTTCTCAGATAAATAGCACTGGATTGATGTGAAGATTTTTGAGAACTTTAGAGAATCCTTGATATTAATCCATTTGTGAAAACCAAACGTGACCACACATATGAAGAGCAATAAATCCCCTGAAAGGACCAACCAATCAATACACTGATCGTGCCAACACACATCGTCTGCTTTGTTGAAAATCACCTCAGTTAGTTTCCAAAAGCTATTACAAAAGCGTCATTAAGCTCCATTGTTAAATTGTGAAATGACGTCATTAAAACACCAGCGCTATTGTTTAAGTCTCACATCCACTGGCCTGCTCCCATGCATGACATTTCACTGGCACACCACATGCTCAATAACACAATAGCACACAGCTAAAATGTTTTCCACTGTTACAGCAAATCATTGAGTCTTGAAATAAGCATGCAACATATATTCAGGACTCTTTTTTTTTCAGCATTTATATGATTGGGAGGATAATGTGGACGTGGGGCCGCATGCCCCAGGCAGGGAAAGCACATCACATAATATTAAAAAATTGTTTGCAGCTATCTGAATTGACTGGAATGATGTTCTGAAATGTTCCCAAATGCCTGTTTCTGAGACTTTTCTGGAAAGCCTTTGAGGCTTAATTAGAGCTTGTAAATAACCATCATACCCAGATGATTTAATACATTCCATACAATTCAAAAGCACTGACAAAAAATGTGAATATATGACTCATTCCACTTGACTGGCATCCCGACACATGGTTGGGATATTCCTGTAGTTGATCCCTGCTCTGTTCTTGGCTCAGTAGGACACCTCTACATTTTTTTTCATCTATTTTGGTACATCTGTTCTACTTCTTTGTCTTCCAGAAGGATTTATGATTAAAACAACATTTTTCTGGGAACACATCCTGCTGCAAACCTAACAACAAATAATTGTTTTATCCAAGCAGTCTAGACAGAAGAAGACCCGGGGTCAACCGCGCCATGACTTCCAGACTGTTTTGAACTGACTAGCTCTGTTGGACACTGGACAGCATGGAAACCCAAACACTAACCAGCCAAGCCAGTGGTTGTGTCAAATATGGGCACATTATGTAATCAGATCTATTAAGAGACACTATGAAGGTTTTCCCAAAACCGCTTTTATCCAGGTAGGTTTGGACAGCTTTTTTCCCTGAATGAATGAAATCATGATTTTAAAAACTGCATTTAGGATTTACTCAGGTTATCTTTGTCTAATATTACTAATACTGATGATCTGAAACGTTTAGATGTGACAAGTATGCACACAAACACAATCAGGGAGTCAGTAAATATGTTTTTATAGACAAACCTTTGGTATTTGGAAAAATTAGATTGTACACTGGTTTTGAGGATACAATGACATGAAGTCAGTGAGAAACTTTTTTTTAAAAAAGGGAAGATTTTAAAAAAGCTCTTTTGTTGACCAAGACAGCGAGATACGTTAAGATCTGTGAACCATTTCCCCTAATTGAACAGCCTGTGGCTGCCTCACTATCATCTGTGCCCTCTGTTTTATTGAGGGCCTGCTGCCCTCTTATCTGGAGAACACAGGAAATGAAGGCAGAACGCACTTATACAAAAGAACAACGACTAAAAGTTGCAATATTTTTTATTTTGCATCAATTTCCTCTCCGTGTTGAATGCTGCTGAAGGTGTTAAAGATTAAATAACCCTGTTATTATTTTCAGGTACTCTGTCTGCTTGCTCTAAAAAGAGCCATGGACACTTGATCTGCCTCTTTCGCTTTGCTATATCTGTGCATGCCTGTTGTTTTGTTGTTTCCTCATCCTAAAATGGCATGAGTGCCCGGACATATAAGGCAAAGATTTGTGAACGGCATTAAAGCCAAGGCCAAGGAGTGGTTAAAAAAAAGGCAGGAAACTGTTAAGTGTGCCCACTAGGGGAAAAGTAATTGATCTTTTCAGCACCTCGGAGCACTTTTCAGGACTATTTTGTAGAGTAAGAAGGAGCGCTCAGCTGCTCAAGCTTTGTTTTTGAATAACAGCACCCCGCTGTACGGAAGCTTTAAGGATTTGTTTTGTGCAGTAACGTGAGTGCTGATCAATGTCTGTTCTTCATGAGAGCAGAGTCTCTGACAGGCTGCTCGTGTTCTTCCTGCAAATGTCCAACAGAGGGACTCTGTATATTTCTGAAAGACTAATTTGGGACTGTTTTGGGTTTAAAATGCATTGTTAAAAATGTTTGCTTTGGTATTTTGTTGGCTTTGTTTAGAGAGACACAGTGAGCTAATATGGGTCTGGCTGCCTGGAATTTAAAAGTAAACACTCACTGCTGAGTTGGTTTGCACTTATATGCCATGGACCATAATGTACAGAAGAGGATTAGGGGCATAAAAAAGTCAAAATTCTGACTTTACTCCTTCAAAGTTAGAACATTTTTAATAGAGAAGCAGAGCATCAAAGATTTAGCACTCCGTCAATCTTTCACTAAAAGGCTATCTCATGAGTTTCAAATATTTACTACCTTTAGACTTGAGAACAGTTTCCAGCTTCATTCTTTGTCGAGGAAAGAGTCAGCAGTTGCAATGGATTCCACAAAAACTAAAATATGTAAAGTGTAGTCCACTGTATGAAGAAGTTTTTAAAAATAAATTTGTTAAAAGCTGAACACTATGCTGATGCTGTTTTTATCTTTCTAAAGGGGAAACATTTTAAGGAATTAGCATTGTTGTCTCACAGGAAGAAGGTCCAGGTCTCTCACCCTGTGGTGGGGCGTGGCCGGCGGTGCCATGCAGGGAAGGCGGATGCACCTGCACAGCATCTGCAATCATGTCCTGCCGACTTATTGCACTGGGTCCTGTGATTGTTGTTGTTCGTATGTTGGGCTGGCAGCGGGAGAGCTGCAGCTCTGTGTGTCGTGAACAGCAACCGTGAAAGTCTTAATAAAGGATCCAAAGCATGAAAATGCCATCGGGTCTGCCGTGGTCATTCACACACCACATGACAGCTGGGACAGGGTCCAGACTCACCATGAACCTGAACTGTAAATGGACTGTACTTATAAAGCACTTTTTAATCAGTCCGTGTGCTCAAAACACGTTCTATGTGCTGTATTCACCCTTTTACCCATTCCCAGGTATTTATGGGGGGGCAAATGAAGTGAATCATTTCTTTAACAGGTTTGATTCATCCAGGAGGCAGTCTTCAACATAGACTAACCCACCCCCACTGCTGCTGTTCCACCTCTGACACCTCAGTCATTTCACACCTCCTCCACACACCCTGCTCGCTACTCTCCACCCCCAACCACTGCATCCTGCACAACCAACACACAGCTCCAGCCTGTCTCTCTCAACCATCCAGGTTAGGAGGGAACTGAGGAGCATCAGGGCCAGGAAGGCATCAGCTCAAGGGTTGTCAAATTCTGTGCAGATCAATTGTATAGCGCGATAGAGCACATCTTCAACCTGAGGCTGAGGAGAGTTCCAAAGACCCTGGAGCGGCTCGTCCTGGCTCAGCTTCAGCCCCTGATGAGCTCATCACTGGACCCACTTCAGTTTGCCTACCAGCGTGGCACTGGAGTGGATGATACTGTCATTCACCTCCTACATCGTTCCCTTGCTCACCTGGAGACCGCTGGGAGCACTGTGAGAATGATGTTCTTTGATTTCTCCAGTGCCTTCAACACCATTCTGCCCACATTCCTGAAGGATACGCTGGAGAACTCAGGAGTGGACCATCATCTCACCACACGGATACTGGACTACCTCACTGACCGACCACAGTATGTGAGAACTCAGGGCTGTGTGTCGGACAGGGTCGTCTGCAGTACGGGGCCCCACAGGCAATGGTTCTGGCTCTGTTCTCCTTCACCATCTACACTGCAGACTTCTCCCACAACTCCACCCAGTGCTTCCTGCAGAAGTTCTCTGATGACTCTGCAATAGTCGGCCTCATCACTGATGGGGACGACAAGGAGTACAGAGAACTGACCCAAGACTTTGTGGACTGGTGCCAGCTGAACTACCTCCAGATCAACACTAGTAAAACCAAGGTGGTAGACTTCTGCAGGCACAAACATCCTCCACTGCAACCATCCAAGGTATGGACATTGAGGCTGGTGCCTTGGAGGTCATCAGAACAATAACCTGGACTGGTCTCAGAAGCCCTCTACAGAAAAGGGCAGGCTGTACCTGTTGTGGAGACTCAGATCTTTTGGAGTGAAGGGCCCACTCCTGAAGACCTTCTATGACTCTGTGGTGGCCTTAAGCAATCCTGTATGGTGTGGTCTGCTGGGGTGGTAGCATCTCTGCTGGGGAGTAGAGTATTTAAAAGTAGAATGGGAGGCAGAGCCTTCAGTTCTCAGGCCCCTCTTCTGTGGAACCAGCTTCCAGCTTCCAGGAGACAATAATAATAACAAGACATTTGTTATTAATCTCTGGCTCTCTTCCACTGCATGTCCTTCATCCTGTCTTCTTTCTCTCAGCCCAACCGGTTGCAGCAGATGGCCGTCCCTCCCTGAGCCTGGTTCTGCCAGAGGTTTCTTCCTCTTAAAACAGAGTTTTTCCTTCCCACTGTCACCAAAGTGCATGCTCATAGGGGGCATATGATTGTTGTTGTTTTTTCTCTGTATGTATTATTGTAGGATCTACCTTACAATATAAAGCACCTTGAGGCGACTGTTGTTGTGATTTGTCGCTGTATAAATAAAATTCAATTCAATTCAATTCAATTGGGGACAGGAAGAAACAGAGCAAGCTGATCCTGCAGGGCCAGCTCTTTTCTAGGACGCCCTCTGGACCCAGTGAGGTGGCTAAGCTGTCATCCCTGTTGGACAACATCTTCCTCCCCATGCAGGAGACTCTGACAGCACTAAGCAGCTCCTTCAGTGACAGGCTGCAGCACCCACGATGTGGGACGGAGAGATTTTGCAGGGCTTTCCTTCCATCTGCTGTCAGACTCCACAACATGGTCTCTGCAGATGACCACACATGTGCAGACAGACACACACACATCACATACAGGGGTCATCTCATCTCATCTCAACAATCTGCCAGGCAACCGTCAGAGAGAAACTCACATGCTTATTTACATGAGTGTGCACTACAAAAACTGGATGCAATTTTGGTACAACTTAAAACTGGTCTTAACAAAGTCTTTATCACTTTGGAACAATGCATCTTAAAAAATGAAGCTAATGGTAAAAACGTTCTTTCGGTCATATTTATCATATTCCCTCAAACAGTTCAGGTCAACAGGACAGCATCTCCACAGGAGCCCCAGGGTCATACAGACACCTGCTGCCAAAACGAGCAGCCGTGTAACTGACAGGCGTTAACACTCTGGTAACTACACCTGCTGAACTGTGTTAAATACGCTGCACTGAATTAGGGTCTGGTGCTGCCCTACAACCCATACCCAACTGCATCAAGGATGATCTACATGACTTGATTAGCACTTCCATCGTCTACCCTCCTGGTCCTCCTTGTCCCCCTCCTCCTCATCTCATTTCACACTAAACAAAGTCGCGGCAGGGTCCGATGGCCAGAGCCCCCTTTCTCTTAATGCCTCGCAGTCAGAGCAGCAGGTTGGGTTGATGAACTTGGTTGGAAGGAATCTGTATGCTCCTCCACTTGACTGAGCAGAGCTAATGAGTCAGAAAATCCCACAGCTAGGGCTTTAGGGTTTGACTTGGGCATCAGCAGCAAACAGGTTGCTCAAGCTGAGGAGTGTGGATGAGGAGTGTTAAATAGAGCTCACTTTGCAGACTGTCGAACTCTGCATGGGAGAGTTGAAAAGCTTACGAAGACTTAAAGGGGGAGAAGGTGCAAGAAGAGGAGGAGGAGCGTGTGACTGGATGAAGTGGGGATTACCGCTTTGATCTGTAAACTCTGTCTGTACCAGAGAGGCCGGGGGTTCCTCAGCTCTCAGCCAGGTGCACCCTGTTCATCAAGCTGTAGCCAACCCCCCACCGAGCTGCCCTGAAGGTGTGAAATTTGCTCCGATCCCTTTCTTACATGCCCCATCACACAGGAGACCTACAGCAGGACATCACACGCAAAACACAGTGCAGAAAGCCAGGTCAGTGCCTGACCATCACAAGAGCACAAGATCTGTTGGTTAACAAAACCATATTTTGATATTGATTTGCTTTCTTGCAGACTGTTAGATAACTAGATTGATACTGTCCAATTGACGGTTCAGGGAACCAGCCCGGTTTATCAGTTTCCTCATAGACATCAAACTTGCAGAGAGAGCAGAACATAAACTATTGTTTAAACTGACCTGACTGTCATGTGCAGGCTCATCGCTGGTGATGAGGGCTGGGTCTTCCAGCTATGACCCAGCAGTTCTCAGAGTTTCCAAGTCCAAAGATGGCAAATAACATCAACAGGTCATTTCTTTCCTACATGTATGAGGTTGGGCACCATCAGCCTCTCCCCCTGGGTGAGGTTTCCAAGAGCTTTGCTATAAATATCTTTGCTATATGTTAGCTTTCATTGAGAACATTTAGCAGAAATAAGCTGAACTGTGGCAGGTGCCATCTTGCGATTGTGTGCCAGCATACAGATCATTGAAACTGTGGAATTCTTTGAACTACTGACAAGTAAGATGCTCATGGTATGATTTGAAATGAGATAAGATTAATATTTGTGGCAGCCAAGTTCATAAGATAAGGTACAACCTCGAGCCCAGCTCATATCAGATATATTGGCTATTATTAGCTATTTACTGATTTATATGTGTTGATATTTATGAAAGACAATAAATGAAAACAATAAAAGTAAAGAAAAGGTGGGAAAACACCCTTCAACCATGTTATGAGTGCTGGTGTGGCACAGTTTGTCCACTAGAGGGCAATCTTTAGCTTCTCTTTCACTAAAATGTGTTTAAAACACAATTGCAACAACCAGCTAATCCGAGCAGAGTCATAAATGTATTTTTAAAAAAGGATTCTACAAGTTGTTGTAACAGCAAGACAAGATTATTTTTAAAATGTGCCATTACCTTATTAAAGCAAGGACTTATAAATATCTACACATAAAGAATGTTGGTAAAATCAGTTTGCGTGTAAAAAAAGAAAAAAGAAAGTGACTAAAGACACAAAGCAAAAAGAAAAAGTAACTAGCCTGACGTATGTTATGTTAAACTTTATTAAAGTTGAGTCTTGCACTGAGAAGAGAGGCTTTAACAATGACAACAGCAAACTTTTAACTTAAATATAACTTAATACTGAATAGCAGGGAAATGCTAACTCTAACCCTTAAAATTTTAAAATTGTAATTTACATTTACATTAATTTACTTTTTTCTATACATATTATATATGTTTTTATTTAATTTATTATATGTACTGCATGCACATTATAATATGGTCCAAACTACTGAAGAACAGCAAAGAAATGCATACGTATGCAAATGTAATAATTGCTATTACACTGTAAATATATTTAATTTCTTCAGCTGAAAAGTTCTTTATTGACCATCAAAATGGATTTTGACTGTAAGCACTGTAGACATTTTCAGCAGCAGAACACAAAACGTTTCTTTGTGTTATGTGCTTACTCTTAGATGGGTTTGCTGTCAAAGACAAATACATTTTCATGAATCACATAGACTGGATCGTGTCACTTGGCTCATTGGAGCCAAGCTGGGATGATTTATGGATTCCAGTTTGTTTCCACATGTACCAAAGTTATCCAGCAACTTCCAGAAGGTATTTATTAGGAGTTAAACTCTTTGCTTTACCTTTAGCTCTTAATGCTATAATTCTGAGAAGCTCTTTTGAAAAGCCTCCAAAATAATACAAAATTGAAGCAAATTATGCATCTCCCATTTTGGCTTCTCTTCAGTAGTTCTCTGTAAAATCCCTCTCAGTGTACAGCAAGTCGTTGACTATCAGGCTCCTCTGCTGTGGAAGCAGCTCCTGGTTTGGGTTTGGTGGGCTGACACCAGCTCTTTTTTTTTAAGGACAGGTTTAAAACTTTAACTTTGGATAAAGTTGTAATTGTGTCTATCTCAGGTGATTCATATCTGTCCTGTGATGCACTAAGCACACATTACAGTTGTGTGTCATCAACTTTGCATAGTCTGTTTCTTTGGCAGTGGAGCCACATGTTTCTGATCGATACCATTTCATTCAGTTCCAGTGTATAGCACCAATTCACAAGAAGTCATAAAAAAAACTTACAAAATTAGAGAGAAACCTCAAACAAATCAGTGCATCAATAACGTTGGTCAATGAGCCGATGGTGGAAGGGAAAACTTTACTTTTAACAGGAAGACACTCCAGATAGAACCAGGCTCAGGGAGGAGCAGCCATCTTCCAAGACCATTTATGGGATTAGAGGAAAAAGAAGAAAAATGAGAGCACAGGGAGACAAAGACAAACACGAACTATACGGAAGAGAAGACACGAGTTGTGCAGTTGTCGCATATAAATGCAGAAAGAACTGAACGAAGGGAACCTGTTCAACACATGGTGGGAGCAGACTGAGCTGACATCAGCCCGTGTCTGGATAATTCAGGAACACCTATTAGAGGCCTAACTATAAGATTTATGAAAAAGGAAAGTCTGGGGGCAAATCTTAAAAGCAGAGAGAAGACCTGTCTCCTAAATCTAAACTGGGAACTAGTTTCACTGCCTGAAAGCTGACGGCTCTCCAATTCTCCTTATAGAAACTTTCAGAACCACAAGCAGGCCAGCAGTCTGAGAGCAAAGTGCCTTGTTGGGATAGTATGATACTATGAGGTGTTTGAGACATGTTATTGGTCCCAACGACACATCCAGTGTTCATTATTTAACTGTTTCTCACTGCTCGACTGTTCTCTTGCCTCCTAATTCCATCCAGCTGAGGGAAACCTACACAAAAGTCAAAGCCTGTCTGAGGTTTGTTGTGTCTTTTTCCTGTCAAGTCTTTTCAGTGTCACTAAGCTCTCAAGGTGAGAGTATTGTTGCTTTTCTCTCTCTCTGTGTTTTAGTATGTAAAGTGCCCTGAGATGACACATGGTTTGATTTAGCTCTACATAATGCCTCTCGCAGGGGAGACTGCTGCAGTGTTTATGCGCTAGCTGAGTATTCTTGATACCCTGTCCTCTTCTCTCTTGTTTGCAGACAAGACTGGCAGACGGCGCTGAACGGAGCCATTCGAATTAAGCATTTGAAGAGTAAATGTTACTGGCGTCAGCTCAAAGCATTCTTCTGTGACATGTGCAGAACATACAGACAGGGTTAGGCGGGGGGGGCTTTTAATGCAGTGGTCAATGTGTTTTGCAGACAGCTTTGAATCTCCCCCACAAAATCATCCCCAAAAACAAAAATAAAAACTCTTGCATGTTTATGTTTGTTCCACCCTAGGCCTTTCCTGGCTGTTACGAGCAGAAAAACTAGGTTTTGACCAGTATTTGTTGACGTGCTAGTATATCCATGTCAGTGAAAAATCCCAGGCTATCATTCAGCTTAGTTTTTTAGTAAAATATCTTAACTTAACATCTGGAAAAGGAAACGATTCACTGCAGGGTCATGTTTTCTGTAAAAAAAAAAAAATTAATTAAATAAATAAAAAAATTGAGGCCACACAACTGGACCAAAATATCCAAATGCGATGCACTGCAGCTTACATGCTGATCCTCTGTAAATGTAAAACTGGAATGAATTGCAAACAACTTTGGGGAACATTTCTCTTATAACAAGAATGCAGCTGAAATGTTGAGATCTACATTTTGCTTCATGGTTTGAAGCAGCTGAACACAGAAACAATGAAGGCCTGTAATCAAAAGCTGACAGTGCGGTTACCTCATAGGTAACATTTATCATTCTGACATCTAACCTAAGCTGTAAAGCAGTGGAAAAAAACCCCAGAACTCACTAATTGTCCCTCGTAAACTTGTGCTTTTGAAAACACCTCAGAGTACAGTAGAGACAGTCTGTAGGTCCGCGCATCCCTCTGTGTGTAGGTGTGTGTCTGTGTGTGTGGGCATGTTCTGGAGGTTTTAGGGTTTTAGAGGCGGGAGAGCGGTGAAAATCAAACCATCAGGAAGGACATGAGGTCGAGTGTGCTGTGAGTGTTTAGCCCACAGCCATCCACGCTGCAGGACACTGTAGAACATGTGATGGGGATGATCAACCCCAGCGCCCACCCTCACACGCCTCCAAACTGTCCTTTTGACCCAGATCTCCCACACCTTCTCCCTACGATTTTCTCCCTTCCTTTCTCTTTTATTGCCTCACTTTCCTCCACTCTCTTCGCGTTTAGTTGGATCCTGTTCCAGACCCCATTTACGGGCCCCTACTGACCCCGCTGCTAACAGAGCTTCGAGTTTATAAAATGAGTCGGAGAATGCCACCGACTGTGCAAAGATGCAACCAGAGAAAACACATAATGGTGGAAGGTGTGAGTCGTTGTTTTTTGCTTGGTATTATAAAGAAAAGGCGTAAAAGCACAGAGTGAGGCGAGCAGAGAATACACTCAGGATGTTCGAGAAGTAGTCTGTGCATGCAAACTCTTCCAGCGCAAGCACAATCAGAGTTTATAAATTTAGAAAAAACATGTTTTAACAAGAATGTTTGATCTAGACTTCCAACTAAAACAGATGCACCTCTTTTTCTTCTCCCAGGAAAAAATGAGAAAGGAAAAAAAGACCTGTCATGACCCCACATGTTATTTCCACGTCAGCTTTCTTGCAGTTAATTGTATCACGGCTGGAGTCAAGTGGAAAGCCAGATTAAGAAGATAAGAGCAGGAGATGATGATAGATATATCTAGTTATGCTCAAAGATAAGGTGAGCATGAATATTTCATTTCTACAGGTCCCACTTTGTCAGATTTGTGCTTTTCCTTTTTGTTGTCTTGCTCTATAGAAGAAAGGTAGAGTTTAAGTTAAAATGCTGTGATTATTTCGTTTGTATTTCAACTGCTGTGTGGCATTTCTTGGAACATGTCAATCACTAGTTTTTTATTATTGCTGTAGAATCTGTTTTCATTAGAAAACACGTTACAGGATCCAAACCTGAGCTTTGCTATTCAGACTGTAATGAAAATAAATCCCAGCACTGTCGTGTACAAAAAAATGACAGGAGTCTAGCGATCTAGCTGCTTCCATAACATAAGTGAG
>NW_005187473.1:1895058-1913402 GCF_000239375.1 Pundamilia nyererei | reverse complement strand
GGGAACCCACAGTAAAAAAATCACACATTTCTAAAGTTGATCAAAAAAACAAAAAAACAAGAACTTTCTGTTATTTAATTGTTTATTAATTGTTTACATTAGTGCTGTATCAGTTGTCTTCATCTCGACTCAACAAATCCTCCTTCCCCATCAGACTCTTGAACAGCTGACCTATTTTAACAGTAATAATCATTTTTGCACATCAGGTCATCTCTCGTATCAAAGCAGCATATTGAGCTCTTCTGCACATAAATCTGTTTAAAACTTTTGTCTCCATTTATTTATTCATGCTATTTGTATTTTATTTAGTTGTACATATTAACCGGCATCTGTGTGTGGACAGCAGGGAAAGAATTTCATTGTACGGAGAAATGCTTTTCTTTGTACACATGACAATAAACGCTTCGAATCTTAAATCTTCATCAGAATGAAAAACCATAAAACTTGTGAGAATGGTAATATCACATCTAACGTTCGCCTTCAGGACAGTACAAACTTTAATCTCATAGATTATGGAAAAGTGCATGAAAAGAACTACTCGCTGGTTCTCTGGTAACTTCCACACACACACTCACACAGGTACCATGTGTGCTGTAAACAGGCAGCCATCCTGGCGTGTCTGTTCTTTCCATTGGCCTTTTTAAGGTCACTCCTTCATCCCAGTACACGAACAGAGCTCACAGGTCACCAATGTGTTTAGCTGCATTGACAGTCTGATTAAAATCTTCAAGTTTGATATGAGACAATTTCAAAAGCAGAGCTCAAGGATGACGATGAAAATATTCAAGAGGATTCCTTTACAATGCTCTACGACCAACTACAAATGAAGCTCTTCAGATAAAAGGAAGCATCTGGCTTTTATGGGCAGATCACCAAACTACTTATTTTTTTCTTCCTCCAGGTGTTGTTTGGTAACATCAACAAGGTGATTGTGGGTTAATTATCCAAAATGAGAACAGGATTTCTACAACTAAGATCCAAAGTATGCTCGCAATTATTAGGCGTGCATTCGAGTAGACCAAAACAACATGCAGCTGATGCAACAATTCAGAGTCCTTCTGCATAAGAGCTATCTGTTGTGTGGTCAGCTAATGTGGATTAATGAAAGGGGAAATGTATTAGCTAGCTCAAATTAGCAGGCATCCTGCTAGCTGAAAAAAGGAGCAAGAAAGGACATCTGCTAGGTGCTGTCTGAGGAAACCACCTTAGCATAGAAGAGTCTTTGGATGCAGTAAAGACATGTGAGATATTATGAATGGCTAGATTAAACAGTGCCTTGGAGAGGTGTGGCTTCTCGCCTCCATGCGGAATTCCTCACAGCATAGTCAGGCACCCTGTGCAAAAACAAAAAGACGCAGAAGAGTAAGTTACAAAAGCCATAGGAGGGTATCCATCCTGCTGGATTATTCATTATCTCTCTTTCAGAATACCTGCATCCTTTTTGAAAGCCAAGAAAACCCAAAGTGCATTCAGTTTTCAGACCAAACAATGACGTCGTAGGAGAGCAGTACTGGGGTTACTGTGAAAAAAACTGTAAACATGTAAGAGGAAACCAGTAAGCATTCACTCAGCAAAAAAACTGACGATGGAAAAATTAATGACTTGTTTTTAAAAAAGTCAAATTCTTAATGTCTCACATCCTGTCTTGTTTAGACTCGGGGAAACAAAATACATTCATCTGGAAACAGCTGGATGATCTCTTTTCTTTTCTCTGGTTTGAAGAAGGAGAAACGCTTTTTATTCATGTATTGATTTAGTTTCTTACAGCGCCTCAGAGCAGAGAGACTTGAAAGGAAAAGGCAGTTTGTGGAAGTGTGAGTCCACAAATATCATCCACAGCCTCACGGACCTGTTTGGGATTTTTAAAGAAGAGTGTGTGAGAAATCCAAGATTTCAGGTCAATCTAAAAGGACTCGGAGGTTCAAACTTTACACAATGTCCTCAGCTGCCAAGCTCTCTCACATTTCCCAAACATCTTTGTGACAGAAAACAAAGAGTTCTGATGTCTTCAAGATTAACGTCATGTATTGGGCAAAAATGGACAAAAAGCCTTATAACTTAGAAATATGACTCTTACAAGCACGGTGTGTATTGGCGACATATTGAAAGTACTATATAAAGATGTAAAATATGTCACATTTGACCTCTGACCTCTACTTCAAGGTCAGTGGATTAATCTGAAGGTCAAAGTGATAGAAATGCTATATAAAGCTGTGTTTCCTTGCGCCAATATTTACTTTTACAGTCTAGGGATAGGGGTTGGTATATGGGAATTGTAACGCTACTTTTGACCTCTGACCTCTTCTCTGAGTTCAAATAAGGTCAAACTTTCGTAAAATGTCTTCACCTCATTTCACATCTGCCTTTTTTTCAAGTTGACCCAAAATTTTCATGTTGAGCTGGTCCTGGCAGATGTTTGCTCCTTGCTGAGCCTGGTTCTGCCGGAGGTTTCTTTCTTCCCACTGTCACCAAACAGCTTTCTCTGTATTATTTTAAGGTGTTTGCCTTAAAGTATGATATTCATTGGGCTGACTGTTGTTTTTATTTGATGTTAAATTCAATTGAATTGAAATTAATAAGGTTAAGGGTTAAAAAGCTCAAGTTATTAGTGTCCAGTTATTTCCTAATCAATAGCTATTATCCATTACCTACTCTATACAATACTGTTCCCAGTGATTGAGCCACCTTAGTGGAGGTTTGGCTTAATATATCTGCTAGATTTATGTTTCCTTGTCTATTTTATGCAGTGTGGCAGGTGTTTGACCTGTACAGAGAGGGGTCATGCCTGGCCCCTTTAAGTCTAGCTGACTTTAGAGCCTGCAAATGCTCTTAACACATCAGAAGAAAGGCCAAGAAGGTCTTAACCTTTTAGGTGGTTGAAGTGTGGGTCAGGAGGTTTGGCTTGATGTAGTGAGCTTGTTATTTTTTTTTTTACATATGTTTTTTTTTTACACACAGACACACACACACACATATATATATATATATATTTAAGGCATAAATCTGATCTATCTGACAGCTATATATTGACTAGGAAAAGTCAGAATGCCATGATCAATCTTGTAGTATATATAGTTATTTTAATAGATATCTAGCATTAGAAGGCATGTAGTGGGGGGAAAACTTGGATGTGCACATTTAAGCACATCACACGTTTACTGCATAACTTAACAATGCACAGACGGGTCAGGACCTGACGGTAAATAATGTTTCGTGTTCTACTGCAAACCGTGCAGGTCAGCTGTAACACAGATTTCAGGGGTTGTTTTTTTTTTAATGCTTGCCAATAAAGCTACCCTCCTCTGGATGGACCGTGTGCTCCACCTGAGCTGTCAGATATATCTATGACACGGACGTTTACTCTGTGAAAAGCGGCAGAATTTAATATTTCCCAGAGAATAAGTGAAGGAGAAAGGTGGAGATGAAATAGAGAGACACAGGGCAACTATCGTATAGGAAAGAATAATAGAGAGAGCAAAAGGACACATTTAGGTGCACGATATGTACTGTAAGAACTGATGAAGATGGTCAGATATCTGGACTTACATGTTCTTGAATTCAGTCTATTTAATCACTTTTGCTCAGTTATAGTTGAATATTGTATGTAAAATTGGTTGTATTTAAACCATTGTGAATGAGTTGTTGGCCTATAATCTGTCAAACACATTTCAATAAAGAACACTGGGGTTAGAATCTGCAGTTTTGACAAATTGACTTTTGCATATCTTTTATATATGCAGGTAAAAACATTTTTATAGTGTCACCTACATTTGAAGTGTCTTTTTCAAGCAAGATGAGACGACAGAAAATGCAAGACATTGACACAAGCATTGCATATTTTATAAAGATATCTTAAGTGTCCTAAAATGGACTGACCCTGTAACATAAAGTAGGTATAACAACGTAGAGTCAGAAAGATACTTGCAAAACAGGTAATTTTGTGTATATATCCCTTTGAATATTCTGTTCCTTTTTATATTAATTAAATAAATAAATAATAATAAATAAAGCCAAACAGAAACATCGACATTCACTATTTGGAACACGCTCACTTTCTGGCACTACACCTCAGCTGTAGACCTCCCTTTTTTTAAGCGGTACGGAGGCTGCAGTTGTCAAATGTCTCCAGCAGATGGCAGAAATTCTCTGTCAAAAAGAGGAAAATGGAGCTTAAACAACAGCCCATTAATTATATTTAATTACATAATAACTGTGGCTGAGTATATTATACAGAAACAATTTTAACATTAAAATAAACTCCAAATACTGAAAGACTTTGACGGAAAGATTTATTTTCTTTTGGTCGAATTGCAAATTACCACCAGCCTGCTAGGAAATGGCTTCACGACAGGCTTTACGACACCATCTACTCGCTTTACAACTGTTTTGGAGGCTCATTCAAAATGGAGTAGATCTTGAAGAAGTTAGGGTCAGCGGATCTAGCTTCATTTTCGCGTGGGTTTTACAGCAGTATCTTGTTCCTTAATAGAGTATTTGTAGCCTCAGAAAAATGACAGAAGAAAAGAAGACGGGCTCTTTGGGGTTCTTCTCGAGCTACGACGATTTGAGCGACAGCAGCAACGACAGCGATTCGGATGACCAGGGGGGAAGCCGAAAGAAGAAAGCGGGGACCGAAGCCGAGGGGAGCGCTCGGTCCTCTCTACCGGGAACCAAGCGAGATGCCGGCGGAGCTCCGTTACCCAAACCCGACGAGCTGTTTCGCTCCGTGTCCAAACCCGCTTTCCTCTATAACCCGCTGAATAAGCAAATAGACTGGGACAGCCTGACGGTCAAAGCCCCGGAGGAGGTACAAATACATGTTGAACTGCGGTTAATATGACCACAACAAGCACGCTCTGATGTGCTAGATGAGTGTAAACACTGTACGAGCCACAATTAGCAGATTATCGGCTTCACCTGTGCTAGCTCAGGCTGCCCAGTAGTGGTCGCTGTTTCTTTGCTTGCTGATGCACACAGTGTAGCTCTATCTGCAGTGGTTGGTTGGAGACGTTATCAGACTTTTGTAACGATATTCATATGTACAGGCTGTGCAGAAGTATTGAGCCATATTCATTTCCTCATAATTTACTTCCATAGAGCCTTTCTAAGTGGTCTTCAGCAATAGTTCTTCCAAACAAGGTGTGTCATAAGCGGATGAACCAATCTTGTGTCTACAGTTAACAGACAACTTGGCAAAGAACCGATTTTAAATAGAATTTTTAGGCACTTTGTTACGATCAGCCTGTTGAAAAAACATATTATTTGTTAATTTCTTCGGATGACCCTATGAAAATGCCAAAGAGTGCACAGGTTGACAGTATAAAATAGTGTCTTTGCACCAATAAGGTGATTACCAAAGAGCTAAAAATGTGATGGCATGGTGTGCAGAGTGTTGTTAAAAACTCCGTGGAAGCTGAGGCCACTCAAATAAGTGGCAAGTCTAACAAAACAAATAAGAAAGGCATCATCTACAGCTGATGAACTGTATCTGAAAATCGTGTTCTTAACAAGTAGGAAAACAAATCCAGCAAGGGCCTGACACAAGACCTGAGAGAGAAATCTGGCCCTGTAGTTGGTCCATCTACCGTTTGCCAAAGCCTCATCAGAAATGGTCTCGGTGGAAGGGTTGCTGTCCAGAAGCCATTCTTAATGAAGGAAAGGAGGAGAAAAGGTTGAGGTTTGCCAGATTACACAAGAACTGGACTGAAAAACAGGGAGGGATGAAAGACTTGAAAATCTTGGTTTAAATTGGAGGTGGTCAGGAGAGAGGTACAATGGTGACTGTCTACAGTCATTAACAGTCATAACCATTGTGTTTTGATGTGGACTTCAAGAAACCTGAAAAACTATCCCTTTAGGCTACTTAAAGAATTTAAAAGGAAGCTAAAGTTGTCTAATATTGATGCTTTTCAGCATCATTTTTGACTTGCATGCCGTATTTTCATTTGTGTTTGCACATGTTCCAATAAATCGCTGTAAATATTTTGCAACATCTAAAGAATTGAGGTGTAGCTTGAGACTTTTCCACAGTCTTGCACATGTGTGATGTCATTCTGGTGCATGAAAGATGTTTTTCTGTCTTCTCTCTTTGCAAGTGAATGAGGCCAATAGAAACGATGTTAGGAAGACTTTTCATTATAACGTAGTGCAGTACAGCAACACCACAAGCCATAACCTCAGTGTTAACAAGTCAATATATATCTACTGTGAACATTATAAAGTGATTGAGTGATTCACATATTATAATAGTTATATTTCTTGTTTATTTTAAAGAGAATTTACTGTCTTTAATCTCTTATGGAGACTAGCTATGATCACCTTTGCTGTTTGACTTTCTCTAAACCAATTTTCCACTTTTTTTCCCTTGAAGGCTGCCAGAGAATTTAAGCCGTGGAAGACAAATGCCGTGCCCCCGCCTGAAAGTTACACTGCAGAGCCAGAGAAGAAGAAAGGACCTCCCCCTGGAATGGACATGGCTATAAAGTGGTCCAATGTGTACGAGGACAACGGGGAAGACGCACCGCAAGCTTATACAGGCAAAGCTCGTTTTCTACCTGAAGAAGAGCAACCCTCAGACTCTGGTGAGTTTCAGTTTCATTCTCCTCATCACAGCTCTTTTATACCGTTGTGCAATACCCACAGGCTTTAAAATCCCAATAAATTTTGATGTGTATTTAATCCTATGTTATTTGATAATTTGGCAAATTAGCAAGAAAGTATGAACTTGTGATAAGCAAAAGAACTACATGGAAATGAAACAAGGGCAATACAGTAGATACCAGAGGTGAACATTGTGTTAATGTTTTCAATTTGTTGAAAAAGTTGTGTGTGAGGATTTTTGGACTTCTTCAGAGAAGAGCTGGAAGTTGTTAACAAAGATTTATTTGATTTGCTGCCACAAAAATGTGAAATAAATGATACCAAAAACTAAATAAAAGTATCAGATTATAAATGTAAACATCTGTTTCAGGCCAGTCTTTGTGTGTTTAATCAATACCCAAAGATGCGAAGCATAATATCAGCTGCATCATTCCACCTACGTATTTCCATCCAACTATATGTAACAAATGAGTGCAATGCAGTAAAATAATGAGGGCGTTTGCTCTGCTTTCTGCTTTGCACCTGCTTGGAAAATGTGGACTTGTTTATTTAAACAATGTGCTGTTGAGAAATAATAATAAAGATTATGTTTTACTCTCCGTCCCTCTACAAAATCCCAAATCCATCCAACTCGTCATCTGCTGATCAGATGAGGAGTCAGAGAAGCCAGGGCTGTCTGCCAAGAAACGGCGAGTGGAGACCTTCCAGCAGAAGGAGAAGAGGAAGAGGGACTTTGGACAAGCCACATCTGACAAGAACTTTGTTGAAGAAGAGAAAAGGATCCTCAGGCAAAAGATTGAGTGAGGACCAAACTTTCTGCACCCAGGAAATTGTCTGCAATGTAAATCTTTTCCATCAGCAGGGAGCATTCACTGCATTAGAGCATGCAATCATAGAGCGTTGTTTTATCTGTATGTACATGTTTTAATTTGAAGCAGTAGTTTGTTTTTTCAAGACTGTGAGCACATAAGAATTTTTTGATTTGATTCAGTTTGCAACATTGTTAGCAGTGCTTAAATTTATCAGACCAGCTGCCATAAGCACAAGAACATCTGTGAAAAACTTGTTTAAAGCTCAAACTTGTTGTAGTTTTTTAGGTAAATGACAAACTGAATTCACACTTTTATACCCAAGTCTGAGCCGGCACACTGAACTACAATGACAAGTCGGAAATGATCGATCCCGCTACGAGGCCCAAATTATAAACCACTAACACCATTGTTTCTGTTCAGGAGTGCAGGTAAATAACTTTGAGGTGGCATCTTAATCAAAAATAATAATTTACTGGGTTTTTTCTGCTTTTCAGTAAAACAGTTTGAAAATTGCTGGAAAAAATAGTTATGTATTTAACACTAAAAATATAATTCAGAATAAAGATGGATTATCTGTTACAGAAACATAAAATGATTTTGGTAATTCCAATATCTTTCATTTGGGGGAGCTGTGGTATAAGCCTTACTCTGGGTAGTGGTCTAATAAATCTTTTAAGCACTGTATATCATGTAATATCAAAAAACATCATTTGATGGCCCCATTGCAAAGGCTAAAGGCTAACAGCTGTGATTTTGGACTTAATAACAAGCTAAGGGGGTATTTTAAAGGCACAATGATAAAGGATATCACAGCTGTACAAAAGTGATCATTTCCAAACAATTAACGTTGTGAGATTGTTCTTGTTTGACTCTGCTGGACTTCAATTATTCACCAGGATTGTTTTTAGTCATAGCCATTAGGCCTGAAGGCCAAAACATGTTGACTTGTAAGTGTGTTTACTTCCTGTTTTATAAATTTAATTAAGTATAATAACAGTGATGTTTGGCTGTGGTGGGTTACTTGGTCTGTACTTTGTTTTGTGTTGTATACTCACTGCCCATTCACCACCAAAATATGATTGTGTGTTGTTCTTTGAAATCTGAAATTGCACCATTCCCCTGTTGTTCCTGCTTATGGCCACTAGATGTCGCCTTTAGGCTACACTGAAACTCCATCAATGTTTATGGTGAGGTCAGCTGTGTGACTGCTACTCAAATTACAATCAGGAGCTGTGTATATATGTTGTGTCTGTCAAAAAGGGAGTGGCAATCTTTGATTTGGAAGTTTGTGTCGTCTCAGTTTTCTTGAGGTGCTTGTTCCATTCAAACTGTTGATTCAGTGTCATGTACCAGGGACTACAACAGGAAATAACCTCCTATATGTTTATTTAGACTACGTCGAGTATTGGAACACGTATTTCTTTGTGGATCTTTTATTTCTTCCAGCAATTCTCTGAATTCAGTGTTACGGTATATTTATAGCTTTCTGGGCAACATAAACCATTGAGGCAATAAAATTGTTTATTGAAAAGAGTCATTTACCTTTTAAGTTGCAAAGTCTGTTTATTTATTGAATAGCTTATTTGTTTATTTTTTAGCCATTAAGTTTTTTAGATTTGTGTTATCAAAGCAACAGACTGTAAAACTCACAATCCATTTTTTAGGTTCCTGTGGCCATTGGAGTAAATATAATGGTTTTCCGAGAATTGGGGAAAAAAAGTTTCCACTTTGCAACAGTTTAGTGATCAGAGGAATTCCTGGTCTATCTGTCATCATGGGTTGACATGAAATAGTGGTGAATATGCTTCTGATAAAATTCCAGCCTCCAGGTATGTGCCTGGCCTTGTCTGAAATGTGTACCAGGGCCTGCAGAACAGCAGTGATGAACTGATTTTTATCAGCTGTATTTACGCACAAATAACCCCTCTCTGTACTGACTGAATGAGCAAAGACCAGCGAGGTCATATCCATCAGTGTTTAGGAATTATTCATCTCATTGTCAGTCTGGAAATTTCCCAGGAGATGGATGTTTTGCAATGCGTTGCCTTTAGAAATACAATTCCAGCTTAGTTTTTGTGAGGTTTTTTTGATGCTGTTGAATTGTTTCTGTCTTTGATATGATATCCACAGCATTCTTTGACTTGAGCCTCTTTGTCTTATAGAGATCATTTTACCACAGGAAAGCATTTTTCATCCCGCCAGCAGTCACACATGGCTAACCTTATCCTCTTATCTTTAATGAAAGAGAACATATTAGTGTTATGTTACACACTTTTAACAAAAACAGAATGAATGCAGCAAAACTTCACTTAAATTCTCAATATCTAAATCGCATTTTAACAATATAACATTTTGTGGTCATTTGAAGGAATAAAACAGTACTAATGTGAAGTTAAATTGCAAGAGATTTCCAGTTACGGCTGTTCCCTGGATCACTCTGCTCATTGAGGAGTGTGTGTCACTCTAACCTTAGATCACTCTTGACACATTTACTGGAAGGTCAAGACCTCATCATGACCACCGAGTATTCAGGGGCCTTTACTAAGCTGGCTCCCAGCAGCTGCTGCTACCTGACTTATGACATTTTCACACTGTCAGCACAATGTAGCAGCTTGTATGTAAATGTAACCATGGCTGCTGTCTGGTGCTGCTGGGAAATTGGGGCCAATGAGAGAAAGAATACACCTAACAGCAGCTAAATGCAACTTCACATGTACAATATATACCAGGTTGATCATCTTATGATTGGCATGATAGCGCGGTGGTTGCTTTTTCTTTTTTCTTTTCTTTTTACACAGACACGCAATAAAAGACAACTCAGGCTAACTGATATTGTAGCTGCATGATCTAAAATATTTTATAATAGTTTATCCATTAGTTGTGACTGCTCGTGACAACAGAGGGAAAGTAAATTTCCTTTTAGGAGTTGTAAATGTCTAGAGAAATTTATCGCAATCCTTCCATTACTTGTTGAGATCTTTCACAGTTGACCAAAGCTGTGGACTGACTCACTTTTCCATCCACGGTGTCATGCTGCTATAGTGGCAGACTTTATGGTTTTATTTACACTCTCCACACCATGCTGGTCAACGCACTCACCGACGTCCCTAAAAGCTCCACTCATCCCTGGATGTTTTCTAGAGGCAAACAGCTGCTTTTCACACCAACAATCTGGTGTGGCCAATTGTGTCAAACAGATGTTCAGCAGAAGAGAAAATCTCCTAAGACTTGGGAAACAAATACAATTTTCTGCCTTGATCTGAAGTCAAGTCCTGTGCAAAAACCGTGAGCCACCCTCTCATTTCTTTATGGGCAAAAACCTGGTCATTTCTTGCATGGTCTGCAGTATGTCTTTAAAAAATTAGGAAACTAAAGTGAAGTGAAGTGGAAGACAGAAGAAGAAGCGGTAGGCATTAAGAAAATCTATCTACAGCGCATGAATAGTTTGTCAAAGTCAAGTCCTTAAGAAAGGGGAAAAATCCACCAAACACCTGAGATAGAACCCAACAGATGCAGCAAGGCCCTCCTGTTGATTCATCTACTGTTTGCCAAAGACTCTTCAGAATTGGACTCACTTACAGGGTGGCTGTCAACAAGCCATTCTTAGTGAAGGGGAGAAAAGGGCTGAGGTATGCCATCACAAAAGAACTAGAAATCATGGCAACAGGTCTTATGGAGTAATGAATCTTAAATTTTACATTTTGGTTCAAATCACCATCACTATGTACAGAGGAGGTCAGGATTACTTCTATGAATCACCACCTTACCATAGTGGTGGCATTTGTGTAACAATGTGATCCCAGGTGCTATGTAATTGACTTTTCCCCCCTCGTAGTCTTCCAAGGAGAATTGGTCCTATGTAAGAGTCCAGGCTTTGCTCCACTCTGGCGTAAAGCCTGGGGAGGGAGCACAAGGCAGAGGACCTGATGAATAGTCCTTAGCCCATGGAGCTGGTTGGGCATAATCTGAAGAGGCAACGTGTTTGATCAGGATACATGACAGGCTCAGCATGTCAAAACATGTAGTCAGGGTGCACTGGGAACATCTAGCCTTGGCTCCAGTTCATGCGATTTTCAGCTTCTACCTCCAGCAGACCTTTCTAAGCATTCCAAAGGAGGTTTGGGACACCAAGTCTGAATGGGCCGTCTTCCACACCTTGATTGCTTAGGTGGCTGTGCACAGCTATGGTTAAAGGATGGTTGGTGCCTGCCATGGTTGTAATCCCCAAACCAGATGATGGAAACTGGAGGTGGACAGAGCCATCAAGCTGACAGGTACTACGTACAGCTCTGGCAGTAGCTGAAACAAAAACTCAGGTGTTTGAGGAGTTGGATGAGGCCTCGAAGTGATTCTGTCAAATGGTCAGGTGACTTGGAAGGTGAAAGCAGTGCTCTATTCACACTGTGTACAGTGGGAGTGGTCTCCTGTTGACTTTAGCTGAGGATACAGATGGACGATAGAAGGATTACTTCAAGGATCTTCTCAATCCCATTGATTACCTTCTGTAGAGAAAGCAATGGGAATGAGGGAGATGACTTGCCCCATCACTGGGAGGGAGGTCACAAAAGCAGTTAAACAATTCCTTGGTGGCATGGTCTCTGGAGTGGATGAGTGTGGCGGAGGTGTGGTCCCTGGCTCAGCTGCTAGGGAGGGGTGGTGTAGTGAGCTCAAGGGGCAGTGTCAGGGAGGTTGGAGGGACTGGTGCACAGAATTAACTAATGAGGTTTCTCCCTTATAATATAGCGAAGCTGGAGTCCAGAGAGAGGTGTGTGTGCTGGAGTCCAGCTAAAAAGCGGAAGGATTCAGGTGCTGAACCTGAAGAACCAAAAACAGTGTTGTGATCAAATAAAACTGACAAATAAACACAGTACGCTGTGTTGGATTGTGGTCCTTTCCACAATGAGATTCACCCTCAGTTCTTTCAGGCTTTTGTGGGTTTGTCACATGGAGATCTGGAATGGTGCCTCTGGTATGGTAGAATAGGGTGGTGGTTCTTTATATTAGGGAACTAGAGGGTGTCCTCCTTCAGGGAGGGAAGAGATCCAGCTCCAGATAAGCAGCAGATAAAAAAATGGATGGATGCTTGGTTGGTTGAATGAATCAGAGGTGTTGGGGATCAGATTTTGATCCACCATGGAATACCATCTGGAAAGGGTCTGATTGGCAACAGCTTCATTTGTAGCCATGACATTGATCCCAAACCCACTGCTAGTGTAGAAAAAGCATGCTTGGATAGAAAAACACACAGTGGAACACTATCAGCCATGGATTGGCATCCCCAGAGCTCAGATCAGTGGATCAGCCTTATAAAGAACAACTCAAAAAGGCGCCCGATATCCAAAGAAGAGATTTATAATGTCATTTAAAATAAAAAATTTAAAAAAGGAAAACTATTCCTGAGGACTAACTAAATAAATTTCAATATTTTGTGGGACAGGTTGCGCTGAAGATTAAGGGGTTGCCATACCAATTATTGACTCCTAAGTTTGTTAGAATTGTACTGATGATGTTTCGCCTTATTTCCATGGATGGTTGCCCATTTCCATGAATCCCTGCAACCATTCCTCATTTCCTACAAAAGTATAAAGAAAAGATGTGTGGCTGAAAACCTTTACACAGTAATGTACATTTGGATCACATTAATGATTAATATTAAATTGTTGAAAATATATACTTTTAGAGAAAACTATAAAAGAGCAAAATTACTGCTTTACTCTGATCAGGCTTTATCTGTTATAAACCACAGCGTCTTTTCTCATAGCCTGAGCACGGGGTGGTCAGACTGTAACATAATATTGCAGTTTACAGTAACATTGTGGTGCTGACCACTGATTGCAGCCGAATATTTCCAAAAGATGTTTGAAGCTTGAAAAAAAAAGTTCCATTCCTTTATACCACCAAGAACATCTGTGAAGGTTTTTAGAGAAGAGCAGTGTCATCAGAAAGACAAATAAAGGTTATAGCGGCAGAGTAAAGAAGGACAACAATCTGAAATCTGAAAAACTAAAAGACGTGGGATTCTTTTATGGGTTGAGACTCAAACAAATAAACTGCCACAATACACAAGCAAAGCTGTCATTTAAGTTTATAGACAGATTATTTTTCTGCTACACATTGGATTGACTAAAGAAACTGAAAATATATTCAGCTTTCAAGACACTGAGCACCATCTTAACTCAAGTGTAGAACCTTGGATGAGAGATAATACAGCTTGGATAATACACAGTGATTCTGTGCTGGATCTGACAGAGTGAGCATGACAAGACGGCCGTGAAGCTGTCAGGGACAGGAACGTACTTTCACACTTCTCCGGTGATAGAGAACAGTAGCAGAGATAAGAAGACTGAGCTCTTGTCATGATAAATGTCAGAAGTTGTCTCTTGATAACGACGCGGAGCAGACACCAAAGACAGCCCAGTCTCCCCAGTCTCTCTCTGTTTGTGTGTGTGTGTTTGGGGGGTGCTATCTATGGGTATCCTATCATTTTGGCCATTTGTCCTTAATTCATCCAATCAGACCAAAGACAGTTTTTTTTTTCTTCATTCATGATTGTGCTTTTTTTCTGTGTGAATATTGTGAAAGTATGTCTAAACACATGTATTAACCACAAAGCGCTGATCTGTTGTGACATTGTGTTCTACTTACATGACAGCAAAACTTTTTGTTTTTACATTCAGTTCAATTTCATTATGTTTATCGTATCTTTAAGGCAGCTTGTGTGTTCACTCTCCTCAATATGTATATATCCAATAGTATTTCAGTCAATATCTCAACTGTTTCAGTCAGGTTAATGTCTGATAAGAACTTATCTATGTTCCAGAGAAAGTATCAGGAGATACTAAAGGCTTATATTTACACCAACCAGTTCACAGATACTGTCCTTTTATTGTAGCGTAATTAATAGTTTATAGTTCATAATGATTGTCCCCAGCTTGATTGCACAGATGCATCACTTCTGTGGATGTTTTCATCATTTCAAGCTTAAAACCAGCTTAATGACTGTCTGGTAACAATGAAGCTCTTAGCTTAGCTTAGCATAAAGACTCAGGAGAGAAGAGGGGACAGTCAACCTGGCTCAGCCCAAAGATTAAAGGGTCTTCTGTTTGATCGTTCTATAAACTAAAGTATATACCAAGCAGTTTAGCATTTCCCAAGTGCGCTTTTTCCCAGCCAAAGAAGTTGAATTATTTGTTTCCACTGCAAAATGACCCTTTTAATTTACTCTTGATTATCTCATAAAAGAGCATCTAATTAGTGTATAAATGGATTTTCCACCCTGACAACAATTAACTTGCGCTTTATGGAACACAAGGTTTTGCTTATCGAACATGATTAAAGCTGCAATATGCCCACAACTTTGACAAGACTGTGCTGCGGATATAATGAAGCACCATAAGAGGTCCTCCTCAGCAGTAAAATAAACTGTAAAGGAATGCTTGTGACAATATTGTGATTCTTTGAAACGTAAAGCTGCAGCGTCTTGGCACTGCAACTCTGACAGGGAGCATCCAGCCTAATTTATACCCTGAGAAAGGCTTCTGTCCAAGGGCATAAATTTAGCTGCGGTGTGCACTGAAAAAAAAAAAGGGGGGAAGGCCCATAAACAGGCTGGGACAGAGAGAGCGAGAGAGAGCCAGAGACACGGAGAGAGGAAACAATGGGCAGCCATCAGGAGGAGAGCCCCAACAGCTGCAAAGCTCCGAATCCCAACACACGCTCGCGTGCATGCGCAAATGTGCGTGCACGTACACACATATATGCACATTCAATCCTTTTATTTTCCTCACTGTGTCGCACACACACACACACACTTACACATTCACTTTTCTTCCTGGTACGCTCTCTGGCCAGGCCTTCTGAAAAGAGGCCAGCTAAGCAGATGTTCTGCTACTGCCTTCACAATAGGCACAAGTAACTGGTGGAGGCAGAACAGAAAAAGGTCAACAAACGTTCTCCATTCCTCCTGCACCGTCGAGTCAGCGCGCTGAGCAACCCATAACACGTGCTTTATTTTGGGTTCCTTTGAATCTGCTTTAATTCATTGTGTGAAGCAGTGTGGTGGGATAAGGCTCTACATATCTGCAGTGTCATCAAATTGAGTGAAGAAAAAAAAACAATAGTGTGCTTGTCTTTTTTCTGCCCTACTTTCTGGGAAGACTAAATGCTGTCATTTCCTTAACCAGTTGGATGCTGTAGATTTAGAAAATGCTACGGAAACAGCAGGTGCTGTTCATATTTAAGACAGATTTGGTGCTAGAGTAAGTATTTATAACTGTATGGTGGAAATGGCCTTAATTAAATGGCAGTGCCTATGTTTCTGATTATGTCAGAAAATGCAATGCAGTGTATGGTTTTTCACTGTTTGTGAAGACAGGCAGAGCGTTATAGCCCTGTTCATTCCAGACGGTCCCCTATGAGCAAGCACTTGGCAACAGTGGTAAGGAAAAACTCCCTTTTAACAGGAAGAAACCTCAGGAAAACAACACACTGTGGATGAGAGCCAGAGCTTAATAATAACTAATGGTTAAGTGGAGAGCGGGGTATAAACACAAGAAGACAGAGACAAGAAGACACGTATCATATCAGGCATCACTTATTATTATATGGTCATATTATTAGAGGGAGTGCATAGGGGTGGGCAGTGTGACATCCAGACCAGTAGGCAAACCGTTGAGATCCAGTATGATCTATTTATATAATGTTTTCTAGTTAAATCTTTTAAAAGGCTATATCTTCTTAGTCTAATTTGTAAGTTCACAAGTTTTATATTCAATGCACGGGTCACTAGAGGTGAAACAGTAACCAATATTATAGTAATTCATTACTAAATTGAAACAAATCTTTAAAAGTACTGCTAAAACTTTGATATTTCCATCCCTTTTTCTTCTCAGTAAAATCTACTTTTTAAACATTAGCTCATGCCAAATAATGCCGGCTACTTTTCACTATTTTCTGACTCAGTTCAGATCAAATGATGACCCAAATAATCATTAATTAAGTTACTGAGTAACAGATAACCATCTTCTGCATTCCAGTCTCACACTGCTGTGCCTACGGGCAGCCACTGCTGCTGGTACAAAGGAATCAAAAGCACATTTTGAAGAATGCGAGACATTTTAAATATGAAAATTGCACTAATTTGTCACAAAGAAGAGATAGCTCATGCCCTGAAGTGAGCCCACTGAATAACTCCTGCCCTTCTTTAAAGTTCAGAGGTCTGCATCCTTTGCTGTGCTTCTAGCTTCTTATCCCTAACCCCCCCTCATCTGTCTCCTGCTTTCTCTTTAGCTCTCTTTCAAACACAAACACACAATATGCAGCCTGCAGGTTTTGACCTGTAAATAACTGCCCAGACAGGGTCTAGTCAGTCAGTCGGGGAGGCAGGCCGAGGCGTCAGGGCCTACGCGGCTCCTGCAGGGCCATAACAGATGCTTATCATGTTTTAGTGAGGGTAGTGGAGATGGGTGGAGGGGTGCGTGAAAGTGTGGACGCTGGGGCCCTGCTGATGAATGGCTCTGACAATAAATGCCCTCAATCATGGGTAGACTTTAGAAAACAGAGGTGCAGTGATGCCAAGAGGCTTACAATGGATTCAGAGCCAGTCAGTGTGTGTGTGCAGGAGGGGGTATGTGCATGTCTTAAAGGGAGGGGTATATACAGAGCGCATGTGCACTTATACACCCACTGCAGCTTTTCAGCAGCTCATCCTCTTGCACATTCCAAGTAGAGGCAACAGCAAACAAACGGCTTAAGGTTGAAGTCAAGTATGTTTCATTCCTTTCACTGCTGTTTCGGCTGCTTTTAAGACACGGGTTGTCCCGCGAGCAGGGACAGGGGTTAGATGCGAGGTCAAAGAGGAGAGGATTACAGAAGATACACTTCAGATAAAAGTGTCAGTCCAGTAATCGGCAGTGATTCATCATCAGGCAGGCCAGGCTATTTACGTTGGTATCATTATGAGGATAAAAAAAGGGATTGTGTGTGTAAAAGTAAAGATAAAGCAATGAAAAGACAAATTCTCCATTACACACGCGATCCTGCTCATTTTTAAAGAGTAACACTGTGTGGCTACCTCATCGCCATCTTCTTAAGCTTAGTGTTTTTCTCTTTTCCCTCTCTCTTTGCAGAGTGTCAAGCACATTTTTCCCATGAGATGAAAGTTGTTGTTTTCCCTGCTGTTTGCTGAAATGCCTTCACAACTACCAGCGAAGGCGGTAATTTGAAGTCCTGGCTCACTGCTCTCCAACTGAATTTAATTCACATTTTGGGGACAAATATGTGTTGAATTTTAGCAGAGAGGCAGGAGCTCCCGAGAGCTGCGCTTCACACCCCATCACCCGCGCCGTGGCTCTGCACGTAAAGCTTAAAACGCTACAATTATACGCATGTATCACCAAAACGGAGAAGTTCTGTGATGTGTGGAACCATACTCGTGTTTAGAGGCAAAGCACATTTGCAGCTTCACTCCAAGGAGTTTGTTTGTTTCACTACATTTAGTTTATGGCAACTCTGACCAAGATTTACAGTTTGTCTGCTTTTTTTAAATTATTGTACTGCATTTTTATCAATGAACATACAGGACTGCATCAGTAATATGTCAGTGGTAAACATTTGTATAAAACCATTGTTTTTCCACATAAATGCATTTCCTCACAAGAAAACCTGTAACTGAAACACTGTAAAATCATTTACATGTCATTTAAATCTGTATATTTGTCTGAAAATAGCAAAGGTGAAATATCAAATGTAGATGAATTTCCTCATTCGGTAAAAATAAATGTGAACCACAAGAATGCAATGCCGCCTGAAGGCCCAAAGATCACCAGAGTCCAGTACTGATTTTCTGGCCTTGTCTGTTGCACACAGGATACAAACAATTATAATCTAAAGAACATTATTCTTTGTAGAAACAGTTTTTTGCAGATTGTTGAG
>NW_005187473.1:1866613-1894744 GCF_000239375.1 Pundamilia nyererei | reverse complement strand
GTGTTTGCCGGTGTGGTTGCGAGTGTGTTTCAGAGATAACACAGACAGATAGATAGCTTCACACCTCTGGGCAATTTAGACTCACCAGTGAACCCCTCTTGTGTGTATTTGGATTGGATACTCCATCTGGATAAAACAAAAAACACGCACACACACAAAACCCCACAAAAAAGCATCCATATAACTTTCTTCGGATAAATCACGTTCAAGGTAAGCCTCGTCTACTTGAACTTAAAGCTAAGAAAAATGCTTCAAATACTTGAGATGCAAACATGAGGAAAGGGTGAGGTGAGGCGCTAGAGAGAAAGGAAGAGCCAAAGCGTGTGCGTGCGTGTGTGCGTGTGGCAGCAAGCGAGGGGAGGGAGAGAGAGAGAGGTGGTGCAGTTGAGCGAAGTGAGCCTGGAGTGAGTGGGTCGACAGAGCCGAGGTGACAGTGGAGAATGGAGAGGAGCCCGTCCACCCGGCGAGCTTTGACCGCGGCGAGCAAAGGAGAACCCACTCGATCCTTTCCTTTTGGAGCAACTGCGCAAAAAGAAACCGGGAGGAATTAACTAGTGGGGGACGGGGGAGGGGTGGGGGGGCAAAGGAAAGGAATGGCTGATCCTCTGCGGAGGACTTTACTAGCGAAACTCCGGGGGAAGAAATCCAGGAAAGGAGCGACGGTCGGCGGTGGATACGGCTCTTCTGCTGCTGCCGCTGCGGTGAATGGGGGCCGAGAAGGTAAAGAAAAAGTTTTGCAAACGCAGCGAGACTCCGATGAGGCTCGCTCCATAGTCTTGTTCGCAGATCTGGATTGCATGCCAGAGAGAATGAGTACGTACGAGAATTATATTGACGGCGCTGTGGTGCAGACAAACGGGGATATAGCAGTAGCGCAGAGTCGCGCAGCGCAGTTGGCCGGCTCACGTCCCCGAGAGCGAAGCCGCGGGGGCAGGGTTCGGGTTAATGAGGAGCTCCTGGGGGTCCCACTTCAAAGAGACTTGCCGTTTGGGGGGGATGCTTTTTGGGAGGGTGATAGGAGAAAACCGGGGCACAGGTCCGCTGACAGAGTCACCGCGGGTGTTCCACTCCCTGAACCGCATGTGCAGAGAAAACACTGCATTTCGGTCGGAGATTCAATCGGGTTTGGGGACAGTTCAAATCCAGTTTTAAGCAGAACGCAGGTACAGGCGCATGTAGGGGATGGGAGACCATCAGAGGACCAGTTTAAAGGAGCTGATGGTGAGGTTAGAGAGCCCAAAGACAGAGAGTGCTCCCGGCACATGGTAGGGACTGTTTTGGCCGTGCGTGAAAGCAATGCCAACTGGAGTTTTGACAGCAGACCGACTTTGGAGACAAACGCACGAAATTACGCACGCGTGTGCCCAAACCGCATGTTAAAGAACACCGAAGAAAACTCTGTAATCAGAAATATTGAGAGCTACGATCCTGACTATGCCGGGGACGTTAAAGGTGGTCTACTGAGTCCCACTTTTTTCCCCACTGAGTTAGAAATATGCGACGTGAACATGGCATCCCTGTGCGCCACAGAGCCCTCACTCACATACCCTTTAGACAGCGAAGATGACGATTACTACGATAATGAAATTCTGCCCTTCTACGAAACAATCAGACCAATGACTGACGGTGAGAGAGCAGAGACTGTAGAGTTCACCCAGCCTGGTCAGGATAAAGGACAGGCTGGTGATAGTAACAGTGCCCAGGAAACAGACAGGCTTAGGAACCAGCTGAAAGAGGCTTATTACCTTCTTATCAATGCTATGAATGATATCAACATGGATGTCCAGCAGATCGGTGGTGTAACTGAGCAGCAGGCTACCTCATCGTGTAGCAGCCCGTCCAGGGACAGCCTGTGCTCCAGGTTGTCTTTGAAAAACAGGGACAGTGACTCCTGGTCGTCAGGAGAGGACCAAAGCCCTCAGCAGGTGTCAGACACCGACTCACTGCTGCTTTGTCTCACTGGGATTGTAGAGGTAGGACTTAAAGGCAGGCTGAAGAGTAAGAGCATGGCAAACTTGTCTTTCACCAAAAAACCTACTTTGTCACGCTCTACAAGCGATGGAGAGATTAGGTACCAGGACGCCTTCTCAGAGAGTGTTCAGGCTTGTGGAACGCAAAGTGCTGAAATCTGTGATGATCAAGAAGCTGAACCAGGTGAAGGAGGCACAGGAGCGGGTGAGCTGTCTGAATCTCGGGTTTTCTGCAGTGCCGTCAGCAATGAGGAGCTGCTGCAAGATGATGGCGTTGAAGAAGAACGGGACGGGAAGCTGAATGAGAGCAGTGGCTCCATCAACAGCATCACAAGTTCCTCAGACAGCAACACCGAGACGGCAACACATCAGGGTCACGACAACAAGCAGGAGCTGACTGAACTCCAGACACAGGTGGCCAACTCGGCCAACAAAGGTCATGGTGTCACTGTCAACAAGATGCAAGAGTGGATGCACAAAGGCCGCATGCTGTCTTCTGAAATGAAGCAGCGCATTGAAGGCTCATCTTTGCCCCGCGGTGGAGGCCAGAGCCAGGACCGGTCCTGTCCTCAGGTTAACCCAGGAGGCTGTAAACCGGGGACCCAGACATCCAGCCGAGCGGGTAAATCTGTCAAGGCCAAGTCACAACAGCAGCAGCAGCAGCCAGGTAGGACGGCTACACGGCATGGCCTCAACTCCCGTGGATCCTCTAAAACAGACAACTCTCACCTTCCTTCCTCCCTTCTGATAATTATCATCCTCCTCCACTCATAGTATACTCCTTCTGGTGGCGGTCCATCCCGCACTCCTCCTCTTCTGGATGCAAAGCAAAGGGACGAGACACCTCAGACCTCTTGCTTTCTTTTTTATTTTTTAAGACTCTAATCGGTGGCGGGCTTCTATCCTTCACACTAATTTAGGTGCATTTTAACACCAGATTAATAGCACATCAGGCCGTAGGTCGGATTACTCACAGCGTAGTTCAGTAACAACTAACTCACTCCTGGTAGAGCATTGTTAGTGGTGTTGGTGGTGGGATTTGTGCGTGTGTGTGTGTGTGTGTGTCTATTGACTGGAATGACATTTGATTATCTGATTATGAACATATCAAATGATTTTCTGATTGTGCTTAGATGACAGAGAAAACATCTGTATCATAAAACAACCGTTACCGAGTGACACGTGTTGTCATCATCCCTCATGCAATCAAATGCCAGATTAATCAGAAAGTGTCTGTGTGGTAAGCTTTTATTGGCATTTAGCAGCACAGGATGTGCTCTATGGATCAAAAACATGCCCATGCCTTTTAATTTCTCCTCTATTTTTTGCCTCCTGTGGTAGTTTCCTATGTTGCGGCGCATGTGTTCCAGCATGCCTGCCTGTGAAATGTGCGTGTGTGTGTCTCTGACAGTGTTTACCATAGTAAGACGATGATGTGCCATGTGTGCAGGGTGGTGTTGACTGTCAGTGTGCCGGACTGCTAGAAATAGTGTGTGATCCGTGAGGCCGCTCCTCTGTCGGGTTAGCATAGCTCCAACTTTACAGCTCTTTCCTATCTGGTCTTTTAGTTAAAAAATAAAGTCAGAGCTCTTGTAGATGTTAGTTTCCATGCACCCGTTCACCCAAATCTCATATTTTCCCCATTTTGTTCAGCTTTCCCAACTGAACTTTTCCACAGCTGTGGCCAGAGGAATCCAAAAGCAGGAGAGAAGCCACTGCAGTTATTTTCTGTGGTAGTGTTGTGTGTGTGTGTGTGTGTGTGTGTGTTTGTTTTAGAGTAAGGGGGGCTGGGCTGTCATCTTGCCTTCCTCCCCAGTCATTTGCTTTGGACAGCTCCATGGTAACTTGCATTTTAAAGAGACCTTGGATTGAATATTTAGAATGCCATTCCTGTTGTTTAACATGTTTGCATTGTGTCACTTAATTCGCCACCATGAATGAACAAAATGAAGAGTGATTAAATATTTATTAAGGTCAGCCGTGAGCTTATCTTGCCCTTGTGGGCCTCCACACCATACAAAGACCCATTTAAAAAAACAAAAGAAAGAAAGAAAGAGATGCCAAAGCTGCAAAGTTCCTGTTAAATGCTTTTTTTGGCCTAAAGCTCTTAATTGAATTCATTGGTAATCCTTGGTTCGTGGAATTATTTATGTATTTCTGACTTTCTAAAAATAGACCAGTTCCTCCCCTGTGAGTATTATTTGGAAATTAAACCTCAGCCTAAAATCGTAGCACAAAAATACTGTCTGAATTACACTATAGCTAATTAATTTTTGTCCTGACTTGTCCTTTGATTACTCTTGTAAAAGAAAAGTGTCCATTATTGTGTGTCACTCCTTATGTGTGGGTGTGCGATATTGTGCACACAAGCATGCATTTGCACATCTATGCTGTGAGTGTGCATGTTTGTATTTGCAGTGTGAGGATTTATAGTTTCGTTGTGTTTAGTTGCAGTGGAGCAGCAGGTGTGCCGGCAGGCATTCAGTATCCAGGTGTCATGTTTTGGCCAGAACTGAGCTCAGGAGTGGTGTGTCAGTCAAAGCTGATATTGAGACTGAGCCATAGATAACACAAATAGAGAAGATTCACTCCTGGGAGGCAGACTGTTTATTTTTTTTAACTTTTTTTTAAGCCCTCTGTTCATTTGAGTCAAGTGTTTCTAAGTCCCCAGTCACACGTGTGTGGAAACCAGTCCCCAACTATCTGGCAACCACTTGTTGCAAGGGAAAAATGTGAATTTCCTGACTGGTTTTGAAGGTTGATGGCAGTTTACTTTGAAGGTGACTGTTCTGTTTCCAGTTTGTGTTGTATTTTTTTCAACTTTTACTGTAGTTCATAAAGTAAACTGCAAGTGTTGTCTCCCACATAAACTATGGGTGACCATGGCAATATGCTAGCAACCAAAGCAATCATGGTGCAGCAGCCTCTTATCCACCAATTTTTCCTGGATGCAGCCAGTAACCTCCAACACTCACCAACTTGTCATATTTTTCCCAAGCAGAAAAATATAACAAGTTCAAATATGAAGCTGCAATCAGCAGGTAGTTTGCTTTGCTTAGCTTAATGCATTTAGTGAAAACAGCTAGTCTGACTCTCATGTACAAAATCTGCCTACAGGCACCTGTAAATCCCAGTAATCAATGTTATGTAAGGTCTATAAGAGTAGGCTATGAAATATGCTAAGCGATATCTTGTTTTTCATCAGGTTTTCTGATGTGATAATTTAATAAATGCACAGTGTACAGAGTAAACAAATGAACAGATGTAATGTTTTAATCAGTGAGCTTAAGTGATGCTGGTAAGTGAACTGTGGATGGGCAGATTCATGCTAGCTGTTTTCCCTTTGTTCCTGTCCTAAGCTATGCTAACTGCAATGTCATTACCTTTAGCATTAACATGAGACTGTTCACAATAACATTTGAGACCAACATTTCCTTAACTCCAGAACTGTTCTTTAAAAGAATAACGTGTCAAGCATCACATTTAATATGCTGTGAATTAGGTATACTGTTTAGCATTGCTTAACCCGAATTCCTAACTCCAAAGCTTAGATGGGAGTGCAGGTGTAATATAATATTACTTGACTGCTGTCAAGTCATGTCAGAACGATGCGGCGTTTGGTTTCTGCATTATGCCAGAAACCTTGTTACAGAGCTGCTGGGTTTTTGGTTTTTCACAGTGATTTGTCTTGTCTGGTGTCTGTACGTGGACAGATTTATGGAAGATGGTAGCTCTAAAGACAGATCAGGTGATGAAGGAGAAACTTGAGGCATCTGGGTTCATTCCTGGATGATTTTATGAGTTGTGTGAGTCAGATGATGGTATCTGCTGCAGAGGTGGGGCAAACATTAAGATGAGGATGATCACAGCTAAACAATACTAACTACAGTGAAAATTAAAACTAATGACATTTGAAATAAATGCCATTGATCATACTGTTTCAATGCAATGGAAATCCTTGGTCCCTGGCATTCATGGGGAGGATTTTGAAATGTTATGTTAACCTGTACGTTGTTGGGCTACGTTAAAGTCTTTCTACCAGGCACGGTCAGTCCAACTGCAGGTTATCAGTGACATAACAATCTGTTGATTGCCTGTGAAGCACAACAGCAGTCAAACTGAGGTTCATTCAAGGCCAGATAACAGATGATACCATAATATTGACAGAGAATGACTACAGATCTCTGGTAAATGTTGTGGGTTGTTAACTTCTAGCCAGGTTTTCTTTGGGCTAGTAGAAACCTGAAATTAAGACTGAAAATCAATTTTTCTAGAGTGAGCTTGCCAAGAGAAGGGCAGACATTTAACGTGACACGATGTGTCTGAAGTATTTAGGTTGAAGAATGTTAAAGGCTTTTATGTAGAGCACCAACTGATATAGAAGTTTTAACCTGATTCATGATATTTGATGATATTTTCCGTGGTATTTTAAAAATAGGATGTACCAATATGTCAGCTGAGATTTTTTTTCAGAAACACAAACAACGAACAGATTTCCCTAACATCTGTCATGTGTTGTTTTTAATGGTTTACAATCTGCCTGCCTCTGCTTATATCAGAGAACAAGCAACCTCAACAGTCATAACAACGGTGTTTCTGGTGTCATTTCATTACTTTTTAAATATCTATTTATTGGTTGTTATAAATGGTAATAACAAGAGATATCGGCTTGCCAATAAATCAGGCTCTACTTTTATGTAGGGGCCTTTGAAAATGTTCTTCTGTACAAGGGCTTCCTGCTCCTGAAGGTTTGAGAAACCCCAGTTTAGGTGACAGAATGGGGGACCTACACAAAGAGGCAGGTGGTTTTAATGTTGTGGCTGATTGGTGTAGATTGTAATAATTAGGTGGCAGCTTAAGGGCTGAAGAGCTTTCCTGAAAGGCCTTTCGCTTACTTTTAGGGACTTGTCTTAGGATTGCAAGTGTTTCAAGCTTAATTGGGTAATTATCTTACAGCGTCCTTCCTCGGGGGCATTTGATCAGTTTTTCTTTTAAACAGAAGCAATAAGACAGGAAAACAAGCACTACATAGAAAAGATTTTGGATTTCAAGCCAGCATACCGAAGTGGAAGTGGCATTAGGAACAGGCTACGATGCCAGGACACCTCAGCAGGATACAAGTGTTGACATGTGATGCAACCCTGGATGATCTCAGCGCTGCCTGCCTGTAAAAAGAAAAATCTACACCAAGAATCATCATTAGCATATGAATGAAGGTCATCAGTAATCTATGGCACACCGCAAAAGATTCCCTCTGAAGGAGGCTCCGAAACTGTATTCACAACAAAGTTTTGTCTGTATGGAGGCGAGAACTAGCTGGTGTGTTTTGCACATATCAAAAGAGGAGCCTCTATAAAGAAGGAATTTAGGGAATAAAAGAACAGCCTATGGGAAAGTGGATCAAGCGCTTTGTCTTAGAGAAATGATTCAGCCACTCAGAAGATTTAGGCATGAATATAATTGGGTCTACTGTCAGGCTCATATGGCACAGGTCCACAGCAGCACATCAAGTAAATAAGATTTTTCTTTTTTTCTTAGGAAGGTGCATTCCTTGTAGCACCTCAGACAAACACGACACTCCTTTCAGTGCATGCACCACCTCTCCTTTTCTCTTAATTTCCACCCACAGACATGCACCCGTGTACCATCTGTCACTTTCAGGTCAGAGGTGTGATTTTTTTTTTTTGCCTTACAATGAATACATTATCTACACACAATGATGGCAGAGGCAGACAGGCTGTGTTAGCTCTGGTATGGAAATATTTTGCAACTGGGTGCTACTAGAGGAAAAGAGCTGTTTTTCTGGAAGGCTGTCTTGCTTTATGTGGCAATGTAAGTGGGAATGAGTGAAAGGGGCTTATTCACTAATGCTAATTTTCACAAGAAAAAAAAAAACTTTCCCTACCTTACTTTGAATAAACAGACTTTAAACTAAGAATTATTTTCCAGGTCTGTTCATTTGTACTCTGTAACAGAAGGCTGTAAAATGTTGGTGAAAGATGAAGCTGCTGTTTTGTTGTTTCATAATGCGTTATGTAGTAGTATGATGGTTATTTCAGCTGCTTCTAGGACGACTCAAAAAGCAGTTGGTAAGCCTGGCCAAGACTCCTCTAGCGATTAATAACCAGTGGTCACCTTCAGGGTGGTTGTCATAAGGTTTGGTAACATTCTTGCTTCAGGAGGAGAATAACAGCTAACGATGATAGTGTTTTTTTCATAGTTCAGTACTGAGATAAAGGACATTAAGCTCAAGACCCAGTCATCATGAGGAATGGCTTATTTATGGATGCAGTTAACAGTAATAGCCCATTTATCGAGCATGAACATTAAAACAAAAGTAATGGCAAACAAACAGCTAAAAATATAAAGCTTATTTTCTATATAGCAGTAGGTACAAAGTATAGAAACAGCTTAATGCTGCTAACCTTCTCTGTAATTTTGCAGGCAAATTCTGCAGACAAATCTGAGGATATTGTGGTAGAAATGCTAATTCCTAAAATTAGATGCATCCTTGCATCTCTTGTTCCATCAGAAAAACAAAACGCCCAACGTTTTCTGTTCATTTTGATATGTTTTTGACTCATTTGGCACCCTAAGTGTAATCGTGGTATGAAGATTGTCATTCAAGGAAGGCAGACCCACAAGTTCCTTTGTGTGTTTAATATCAAGACTGAATGTTCTGCAGTTCAAATACTGAAATGCTGGTGTAAAAAAGTTGCGAGGAAAAGGCAGGCAAGAGTGACAAGAGTGAAAATGGCTTAAGTCTCACTTATTAAGTCAACGCAGCAGGCTGCTGTTTGCCAGGGCGAGGTGTTACTCATGTGAAGGAGTGTGACAGTGCGAGGAGACAGCAGCCAGGCTGTAAATCTGGAGCTGTGGTCTGGAATGCTGTTCATGTCAGAACTCGCTTCCTCTTCCAGTTATGAAAGACCCCTTAAAGAAGATGGCATGCTGACAAAATCTTTGTGCACAACTGTCTCACCTCTCTGTAGTCTTACGGTACCAGGTTGAGCACACAGTGAGCTGTGCAGCTTTGGATTGGTCGTTATAATCGTTCCTCCATTCTGCCAAAATGTTCCTCCCATCTCATATCATGTCTTTTCCACACCAGTAATCCTTTTCTTGCTTTTCCTACAATCTATGTGTGTATTCCCATTTTTTGAAATTCATCTGGTCAATTTAGAGTTTTTCATGCAAACTAACAATTGTAGCCTTAAGAGGCTGAAGTTTTGAACATCTCGTGGTGCTAAAAAATCCTTTTTGAAGACCACGCCTTTGTAAACTATAGCTTACAGTCAGCGCCTTCATTGTAGTGTACTTTCTAAAAGGTTTCCCCTCATAAATTTCCAAATATAAGTAAAAAGACTTCTTGCAGGCTCAGTTGAAAGGGTAATAAGGAACTGCCATAACATCTGAATATAAACCATAGCAGATTAGTAGAGGCTGGCTGCTTAGGTCTACGCATTAACTCGTGGGGCTCAGTGCATCACCACTAGCTTAGTACACTTTTGTCTTTCTCCAGGCAGTCAGCACAGGCTAAAACTACTAAACTTCAGGCCCTTAAAGAGCCCAAACCAGGCTAACGCAAACACGTTGCTGTTCCAGACACAGTAATAAAAAAACTACAAAAACTTAAAATGTGCTTTACATCCTATAGCAGCGGTCCCCAATCCTTTTTGCACTACGGACCGTCTTTTGTCTGACAATATTTTCACAGACCTGCCTTTAAGGTGTCACGGATAAATACAACAAAATAAAACCAACCGGTACCAAAAAACCCCAAAGATTTATTGATTTATACATAACACGGGAAAAAACCCAGGGAAATCGAGTTATTGATAAAAATGATTTAAAAAAATTAAAAATGTTATTTTTATCGTTATTAAAAATAACGTTTTTTTAATAAACCGGTGGCCCGAGAGAGGGCCTCCTCTCGTGGCCCGGTACCAAACGTTTTACGGACCAGTACCCGGGGGTTGGGGGCCACTTTTAATTGAAATGAAAGAGAAGAGAGAGCGATGTGATTGGTTTTCTCCAAGTTGTTATTTCTCCCACTTTTTTCTTGGTGAGAGGAACTACATAATTGATGTTTATGGGACAACAATTGCTTTATAATGTCGTAGATCACTGGAAAGGCGGGAGACACTGTTCAGAGATCCTGATTGACTTCCAGGGAAAAGCAAATGCTGTGTCTTTGTCCTAATGTCAAGTTTGTTAACAATGATAATAATAATAATAATGAGCATGAAAAACTTTGTTTACTAAGTAGAAGTTATGGCATGTGATTTTAATGTCCTCTCTTAGATGATATTTATACTACAGTCAAGTGTGTATATACTGTTAAAGTCGATTTTGTAAAGTGAAAATGTTCTCAAGTCTATAATTTGCCGGATAGCCTGACATGCATGGAAATGTATTTCCTTGAGGAAAAGAGATGTTGTCATTATAGCATGCGGAGGGGCTCGTCTGGTAGCTGCTGAGGATCAAAACAGTCTTTTACACGAGTCTGCTGTACAAGTTCAAGCAAGACCCTGCCCTCAGCACCTCACTCTCCCTGTCACACACACACATGCACACACACATGCGCACAAGTTGTTTTTCTCCGGCTGCATCTGCTAGCAACCTTTGTAAAAATAAAAGCGTGGCATTTGATTTACAGGCAAAGGTGTTTTTTGATTGCTTGGAGAAAACTTTCTTGCAGTAGCTCCTTTGTTCCTTTCTTTGGGCCATCGAGGCACTGAGTCATCTCTCTATTATTTGGCTTTTTTACACTGTGCACATATCACCATCAGCCTCTCCACACGTCCTGTCCTCTTTATTTTCACAGCTGTAACACCAGCAATTATCACATCTTTCCATCTCGTTTTTGAATTCAGAACCCACACGTTCTTGAAGCTCACATGAACTAGGATCCTAAAGATGAGGTTAAAAAAGCTGAGGTGCTGCAGGGGATTGTGGTGGTGTGATTGAAAGTTTGACTTTGGGTGTAAAAGCTATTTAACGATGGTCCGTCCAAAAGTCATAAAGCAGAGAAATCAAATGAGACAAATCAAAGATGTGGCTTCAAAACACAGACGAGAGAGAGAGACGAGATTAAATCTAAACGCTTATAGTAAAATATCACATTTCCTCACCTGTGGTTTTTTGATACAGATGTTTTCTTCATCTTGTCATGACATGAATAGCCTGAGATCAGTTCCTGTAATTCAATGCAGTTAAGAAATTACTTAAATGATAGTGATCAGGATGAAAATTAGTTGTCTGCTGGCATGGGGCTGTAACTCTCTTCACTCTTGCTTCCCTCAGCTTTCATTGAGAATGTCCAGACCTCCTGTGCTAATAGCCGAGAGGCGGGCAGGTCCAACGAGAGTTCATCATGGAGGCCACAGCTCACCACCATCACTGTCTCCAAGAAGCGCAACTGGTTGCAGCAGAGCTCACTTGGGAAGAATCAGTGCACTAAGGATGAGCTTCAGGGAATGCTGGGAGCCGACGAGGAGGGCAGCCAGGGTTTCCATCAGCCACTTCCTTCTCCTAGTCCCTCCCCAGACCATCTGAGGCCCTCAAGGGGAGCACCCCCTAGGCCGGTTCGCTTGCAGCTGCCGCAGGTTAGCCTCGAGGTCTCTCTTTTTAAAAAGATGAGCTATAGATCAAGCAAAAGTTGGCCAGTTAGCTTAGCTAAAAACACAGAAACTGGGGAATACAGCTAGCCTGGCTCTATCCGAATTCATTTAAGGCTACAAACAAAGAAATAGTCCCAAAGATAATGTGTCATCATAAACCCACAAATGATATAATAAGAGAATCTGAGAATCTGAAACTGTGTAGCTAGATGCTTCCAAATTTATTCTAAGTTGAGCTAACTAGATAAATAAGCCTAATTTCCCATTAAGTCTTATACTAATGCAGAAATGCAACCAGCAGTTTTCTGGCAAAGTTTAACAAGAAAATGTGTCGTTTTAGGTCAGCGTTAGTCCGGCAAAAGTGTCTCCTCACCCTCATAGCATGGACCCAGCTGAGGAAAACGATGCAGATGACGAAGGGGAAATTTGGTACAATCCCATACCTGAGGAAGATGAGCAAAACAATTCTGATCAACGTTCCCGAGGGCTGACCGCCCCTCCTCGAGCTGAACCCCAGAGGGGGTCCAGCAAAGGGACTGATTTGGTTCATGGTGGCAAGTCCCTAGATGGATCCGGCTGTGGTGGGCCAGAGGTCCTCGTGGAAAGCCTCGGTGGCGGTTCAGGAGATGCAAGTCAGGGGAATGCTGTGCATTCCACAGAGGTACTACATGCGCACAGGCAGATGCTCGCGTGCAAACCTCAGGAGGAGGGGGGGCCTTCCAGCAGCAGACCCACAGGTAAGGCAGAAAAAAAGACACCCACACCTTCCCACATTCTAACTTCACTTCCTGCTTTTCATCAGCTTCTTTACTCACTTGTTCCCTACCAATTTTCTGTGGTTGATGCTTGAAGGGCAATTACACTCTTTGTCGCTTTGCCAGTTTCTCTCGGCAGATTTTTGCAGTTGTGCACACCTTGAGCACTAATCAAAGTTAGTGTTGACAATGTTACCAGTCAACAGATAAACAGACTTTTTTAAGCTCAACATTTTTCCCAGCTCTGTAAAGGCTCTGCTTACAAATAGAAATTCTTATATCATCTATAAGTGCTGGAGTGTGTAATTTTAAAAAAAGGTGCACTAAGAGAGGCAATCTGAAATTCCTCTCAAAATCCTATTTAAGTTCATTTCATACCAACTGGTCAAGATCACAAATAGGTTAAAGTGATTAAATTGAATTTAGCGCTACAACCTTTCATCCAAATTGGCAACTCAAGGTTTTAAAATCTCCAGTTTTCAATTAACATAAGTCAAAAGTTTGTAATAAGGAGCCAGATAAGGAGAGTTTCTTCTTCTTTCTCTTTTGATCGGCGCAGACAGGAGCCACGGCTGTCAAATCTCATCGCTGCACATCAGTGTCCCTCATAAATTAAACTTAGACAGACAGAGGAATTCATTCCTTCTGGCTAATTCATTCCTGAGAGGAAAGAATATCAATTTACTTGTTATTCCAGCTAATACACACACACACACACACACACACACACTGTGAACTTTGTATATTATGGCTCATTGAAACACCTCTCCTACAGAAAACAAATTCAAGACCTAAAGATTTATTTGCAGATATAAATGAATCGTAGCCTTCTGTCTTTTTCACTTGCTGCGCTTTTTATTTACTCGTGTTTTTGAAAGTCATTGACAACTCTGCTCTACAGCGACGACATGATGATGACAGCCAGCACACGGCTCCCTGTCTCTTAATAAGCCCCGGTCTGTTTTTTCTAACTTCCGACTTTTTGTTCTCTGTGATGTGGCAACATGGTAGTTTGAACCAATTGGCACATCTTGAGCTGAGCCTATAATTACAACTTTTAACAACGCTTTTCTGTGGCACGCAACAGCCATTTTTTTCTAGCTGTGTGAGCACAAAGACAGGCTAAATGCTTTGGGTTTGGAAATCTAATGCTTCAGCTTTAGCGTTCTCAGCAACAGTTCCACAGCAGGGGTGAAGGTGTCTTAACAAGCTCAGCAGAAACTTTTCCCTCCACGGCTACGCCAGCTTTTTAAGAGTTAAAGTCATGATCACTGAGACGCTGAGCTCTCGGTGAGGGCTAACAAATGTGCTCTTGACAAGGACACAGGCTTTGATTGGCGTATGATAAACTCCTTCATCCTGGCTCTTGCTGACATCACATGTGGCTCAGCAAAACTCTCTGCCCTGAGAGACTTTCCTTGTAGGATTAGGATTAAATCAGAATGAGGCTCAGTGTACCAGCCCAGGAAAAGCACTAATCATGCTGCACTAATTAAATGTAAGCTTCTTTTTTTGGTGCACCTTTCGTTGTCAGACCCATTGTGCCCTTTTGCAGCACAGAGGAAACTGGATAAGCAGACGAGTGGACATAAGTGGAGGCCGGACTGCATTGTTCAGTAGATTTTTTTCCAATGTTTGGCAACATGCTACTATTCAAAGACCTGTTCCTCATTTACATCCCGTAATGCAGTTTGGGAGCAGTCAGTAGAAGGTGTGCGATACTGTTGGTTTACTCGTTGCCTGAAAACGAGACAAGAGAACAGCAGTGTTGTCCCCCCCCCTCCCGCTCCGGAACTGCCTCCCTCTCTGCTGCCTGTTGACTTTGCAATTGATTCCTGTGGGTTCGTCGACGCCATCCCACACTCCGCCGCAAAAAAAAGAGCAACGTGCTCGAGTACGTGTCATCAGAGAGGAAACACTCACTGGCTACTGGTTGATTATTCATTGTGGATGCAGTGGGACTTTTAGTTTAGCTTCACTGTCTTTCTTCATCTTTAGTTAGAAACCTCCTCTCCCTTCAGAAATTGCTATGTGCATTAGGGCTGCAGAATGACACCGCACTCCTCCTCCACTTTAAACTGGTAGGCAGTGTTGGGGGATGGTGGGCAGCAAAAAGGGCAACAGCTCGCCTTCAATTCACCCACTGTTCCATTCCTCAAAATAAGCCTAGATAATGACAAAACATTGTTTCCTGGGTGAGTGACCTGCTTCATCACTGACCTCAAAACGCTAAGTGCATTAGTCTGTGTTATAGCACACAATTATCACTAAGTATCTGCTGAATCTGGAAGAATATTGATTAACATGTTACTTACTTTGGCATTTTATAGCTTTGAGGGAAACGCATCGGCACTTTTTTCATGTGGTTGCCGTCGATTGCTTGCAGCCGTTCCCCAATTTTGCAGAGTCGGAAGATTGATTGATTACTCTCAAACCCTTCAGGTCAACTTAGCTGAAAGATTGTGAACAGGCAGAAATGTCTAGCTTTAGAAGTGTTGGTAAGCACATTTCTTTTCTGCTGAACGGAGCCAGTTGAAGTTGCTTTTTGTTACCTGTTTTCAGTGTTTATTATAGATTGTGTGTAAATGTTTGGCATCACCGCCATCATGTTGAATATTGGTTTGTGGTCCAGAATTCTGAATCCCAATACTGACCGTTTTGTCTTGCTTATTTCTGGAGTTTACAGAGACTATATTTGGATAAGAGGGTTTACTGTAGCATCAGCTGTTGGTTTTTGAAGAGCGGTTTTGAAGCCTCAGCTTTACCATTGTGACCATTCCCATCACTCCCAGCGTTATTAAAAATGTGGTCTTGGACTCCACATTTTAAAGGGCTTAAACCTCCTCCAACATAGTTATAGCAATTTGTATGTTACTGTGGCTCTTTATAGGTAATAATATGTTTAACTAAACCTCAGCAAAGACACATGTTTGTTGGTAGTAACATCACTATAACCGCCACCATGAGCCATATCTTTTATCACATCTACTGTATTTGTGTTTAAGTTACCACGTAATGGGTTGGTTGGCCACATTTTCTAAATGTGCCTGTGCCACTTACGATATATTCTTTGATCTAGGATTTACAAAGGTTTTAACTACAAAAAAAAAAAAAAATATCAAAGAGTGCTGCCCCAGACTTCTTCAGTCCAGCCTCTCTGTCACTCTCAACTTTTTTCATCTTTTCTGTTTTCTGTTTCCAATTCATTGTGAAAATGAGACCGTACAGACACCACTTTATCTGCCGGTTTAGAAATTTGACAGTCCCTTCATTGATTGAGTGTGAATAGGGGCATCTGTTGAATTAATGAAGCCGTGCAGATGTAGATGACTCTTTGCGACCATGGTTTTCTTCTGTTCGGCTGGCTGGTTCTTTTCCCTCTCACCGGATACACTCCAGACTCCTCGTGTGCTGCCTATTGAGTGACTTTTTGTCCATTTCAATGCTCTATTTGTATGGAGAATAATGATTGATGGACTTTGGGGGTGGTGAGCTTGCTGTGTTCCCAATCTGCTGTTCCCTTTAGCGCCTGTTTGGGGAATCTGACTTGGCCAGCACTCAGAATGGGATCAGAGCTATTTCTGGGGGATGTTTTGGTCACACTGGCAGTTGAGTTTGAGAGTTGGCCCTGGTTGCAAGTTACAGAGAGCTCACGCCTCTGAGCTGAAACTGGGAACCTAATCTACGCTGACGATTGCATGGTTGGGTCTGGAGGAAGTCAACAACTTTGTGAGGGCCGCACTTCAAAACCAGAACAGATTCCTTAGCCGGATGTTAGATGTGAAGTTCAGGTCACATAGTTTTCTCATAGCTCTCTCTTTCTGCTCTGTTCTTCATTTCAGCACCAGAGCAGCTGTGGAAAACTTTTCTGGTCTCTGTTTTTAGGGGAGAAAACATTAGTGAAAGCAGAATTTTTATATACTGTAACTAAATATACATAAATTGGAGGTCATAAGTCACACAAAGGTAGTTCATAAAGCTTTACGACTCTTTTCTAACTTGATTAGGTTTCTTCCAACTACAAAAATTCAAAACTTCAAAGATGTCCATCACAGTTTTCCAGAGCCTATGTAATGTCTTAATCTTGATAGTCTTTTTCCAAGCACAAGTCTAAACCAAAGCTCATATATTATATTAAAAGTAAAAAAATCCTCACAAGGAATAAATTCATTGTATTGCTTCATAATTAATTATCTGACTCCATGAACACAGTGCTGTCTAATAAAATAATTAGGCTCCTTAAACAGGATAGCTAGTTTGAGTGTAGCGTTTGACCTTCTCTCACACTTCAGCTCCTGTTTGTGACCGAATGGGTTGTTTGTGTCAGCAGACGGTGGACGGTAGCTGGTGGCTGTCTTAGGCTTCACCTATGTAAATTTGAGTCACTGTGCTATACCTCTTGACCATCATTTTAATTTTTAAAAACTAGCTGAGTGAAAACCAAGATGTATTATTGGTATAAATTAAGATTAAATCCAGGTACGATTAAAGTCATCTTTTGAACCACTTACATTATAAAGTAAATTATTTTAAAGCATGTAGGACCTGAACTGCATCAAGTAGCAACTCGCATAACCAATACTGTTAGCAAAATTTAGCGCTTCTTTGTTATTTCAACATTTGTACTGGTGGATATTTGAGTGATATGAAATACAATACTTACTTTTTAAAAGAGAATTCCTAGACCACTTTGCTTGAACCATTGCTATTTTTTTTTAAACATAAAAAAAACCCAACAGTTACCAATCTTGGGATCAAGCGGACCATGAAAGATCCACCCAGTGCATCCACCTGGGAAAATAAGGGCCTATTTGTTGGCCACATTCAAAGGAACCTTTAAATTTGGACAGGCTTCATTGCCTTGCTATGCTGTAAGCAGCTTCCAGATGTGAAGGATGTAGCGTCTGAATCGGGATGCACAGTGTATGACTCAACTATACAGGCTATGCTAACCAAGCTTGCTAGAAGAGGTGGGAGATATAGCATATCGTAATATTTCAAGGACATTTGTGATAATTATATTTCTGACAATGTTGAAGAAAAAAACCCACTAAATAATGTTTTATCACTTACCGGAGCTATCGTAAAGCAGCAGTAGCATTAGGGCAAACAAAGTGAGAGCTGTTTTCCATTCTTTTTTATCCAATGAGCTACTATCACTGAAGACTCTGTGTTCTTCTGCTTCTGTCCCAAATGATAATAATTTGTTTGTTCTCTCACGCTTTGTTGGAGGTTATCATGGTGGCTCCCTTCGTAGGTACTAAATCATCATTGTATGCTGGCACGCTGCTTCCAGTCAGTGTGAACTCATTGTGTTCCCATATCATTGATAACCACGGCATTATTGTGGACAGTATGGTACAGCTCTAGTTGCTAGCTTTAGTTGATAACTTAGCATTCTGCCCTCTTTTCCAATAATGGTCACTTCTAGGCTTCCAAAATATGGTGGCTGCCAAAATGCTAACATTGAACTTTCAAAAAAAACCTCCCACAAGTGAAATGGTGATTTCATGGTGGCTAAGTCCATGAATGAAATTAAATTCTGATGCTAGCAGCGGCACTTTCTCTCATTCTTGCTTTAGCTGTGTTATCCGTTGCTATCAAATCACTTGGTCTCTGAGTAATGTTCTTCACTTACCCTATGTGATGAGCATTTGATATTTTTTTACTGCATTTACTATATCTGTGCAGTACATGGTTTTTTTTTATGTCTATTTTTAGATAAAAAAGGAGTTGCATGTCAACAGTTACCACATATCTTCTAGTATGTTTTTCACTCGAGGCAGTGTAGTGAGACCGATGTGGCTGCAGGCTGACTAGAATTAGCAGCCTCTCTGTCATTTGAGTTACAGCTGAGGAAGAAAAGGCCAGCAGCAGTAGGCGAGTGAGGCTACATGAGGAGTGCTTTGGCAGGGGACCATGTTGTGCTAGCGAGGAGGACTGCATGCTTGGATATATTAGCAGAGGTTTTGTAACCATTGTAATGAAACGGCCCTGCTCCTGCAGCCGCTGAAAGGCCTTCCAACACCGAATGATTTGGAGCCAAGGGGGAGAGGAAGCGGCTTAAAGCTGAGCTTCGGTCACCGGGTAAAGAAACTACAGGACAAGTATGCCATTCACCAGTTTATTTACACTCCCCTTGTTTGTTAGCACAACCTGGTCCTTTTTGTTTCAAGAGTTAACACATGCACATTTGGCAGACGTGCTTGTACGGGTACATGCACTCAAGTGAATACCAGCAATTTTACAATCTTGAACTCCAGATTATTGTCTCCCTCCAAGGCTTATCAGAGTATATGCAGAGCAAATAGTCTCTCTCATGTTCACTGTCAGACACACACGGCTAATACACAGTCTCACATTCTTGCCTGATAATTGTTTAATTGCAAGACACTTCATATTGTCTCGCTATTATTTCCATCTTGGTTATCTTATGTCTGCTGTCAGGTGTATTTGGCAATGAACTGTTTTTCCCTCGCATGCACCCACACCCTACACTCCCTATTCTTACACCTGTCTGGTGCCAGTACTGTGATAAAGCATCGCCATAAATTCCTGAGCTTTGTTAAGAGGTGTCAGTGGCCGAGGGCAGCAGGATCAGGAAAGGCATGTGCTTATGCGTGTTTTTATGAAAGCCCTCTTGCTTTGTGTTACAGTAATACGGTGGGTGCATGTCCATGATAAAATGTTGGAGGTTGACACAGTTAGCCAGCTCAGGTGTCCTCCAGAAGAATGCAGACCTTTTGCCCTTTGACCTAAGAACATGGCCCTGGAGGGCTGGGTGTCAAGTCATCGCCCCTGAACCTAAGCTTGTGAGGTGTCACGTTACCCTGCTGGCTGCTGCCACAAGGCCAGAGGCTACAGAGGACACAGCTTTCATGTGTGTGTATGTGCCACAGTCACACAGTGCAAGTGTTATTACCTTTAGGATTAGTGTGTGTTGCCTCGGTCCATGTTGATTATCCAAAGAATGTGACAGCAGCAGAGAACTGATGATTCTCGCTCTAGAAGGTGAAGGCATTTGTTAGTGAGGTAAATGAGCTAATGTAGGTCATAAAACGTGGGTGCTGTGTTTCTACTGTCCTGTGTTTTAATTCAGCAATGATGCAACAGCTGTCCTTACTGCACTGGCACATGTTCAATAATTACTGGGATGACAGTTTGATTAGAAACAAACGTTTTCATTCAAATTCAAAACTCAAGACGTGTGCACGGATGCCGCATAAAAGTGTAGCTAATATCAGCTATCTGTGTTAATAACACAATGCCAATATTTCACTTTTAAAAATCACTGATATTATAAACACTAATCATGATGCTCCTACACAATTATTAAAAATATCCTTGTTTATATAATCTTGCTCAGATATTTCTCATATTAATCTTTTGACGCTGGTGCATTTTGCCTTCAAGCTTAACTTGAACATGTTGAGGCTGCCCAAACTAAGAGATTAGCAGAATCTACAATATTATAATTAATGTAATACCATGTTTGGTTCTAGTAGTACAAGCATTGTCTGGACAGCAACGGTACAGTTACTTTCCTTAATCAGATATATGCTTAGTCTTATATAAAGTGTTGTAAAACAAATAGCCATATGCCTATTTTAGCAAGGATATTGCCTGACATGTGTTGTTTTCCTGTGGCTGTATTGTTGCCACTTTAAACAAGAGACAGGATTGTTTTTACTGTAAATTAAGTGACAATTCTCAATGTTTATGTACAGCCTGTATTAAATGCATGTTTACCAAATACAAAAACCCGTGGGTTCAATTAAATACGGGTTCTAGTTGTACTCTATCTGATCTGCACTGTAAATCAGATTATAAGAGAACAAAATAGTTTTTTCACGAGGAATTTCACTTCTAAACTCCTCCCAAAAGCTCTCTGTATACTACCCCTGATGTTTGGTGTATTTGCACTACCAGTGGTCTCCACCCGTTTTTTCCCATCTTAGAGCACCTCTATGTCTATTATAGGCAGGAAGCTGTGACAAGGAAGGCTACTGAGCTGGGCTAAAAGGAGTGTAAACATGGTTTGATGAGGAATGTGAGAGAACAGCCGTGTTCATTTTGTACATTCACCAGTGGGCTTGCCAGCCTTCCAGTCGTCCATCTAGACCTCGGAGTGCCTGGACAAGGGGTGCCTTTGTCCCTCATCTGTCGGCTACACCCTGCCCTGCTCCTGCCCCCCATCTTACCCTTCTCTCCATCCTGTTGCACCTCCTCTGCCTCCCTCTTTTCACCCGTGGGCCCTCACCCCAGAATAGCACAGCGGGTTCCCTCAGAAAAATAGAACTGGTGAAGTTGGCAGGATCAGGCGCTCTTTGCTTCTTCCTCTGTTCACTTTGTCGCTCTCTCCATATTTGTTCTGTCTCTTACATCACTATTTGTTTCCAGAGTTTATTCAGAGAAAGTAATTAGCCATTCAAAACAAAAACTACATTAGTGGCTTAAACAAGGAGTCTCAACTCAATACAATATAGTGTGAATGGGTTGAATAGCTTCTCAGTGCCAACACTGAGGAGCTATTCACTCGTGTTGCTTAATATCTAGGCCAGATCTAAAAACACTCATCAAAAGACCTTCAAAAAGTAAATTCCTTCTCTGAATCATGTGTTTCAGCTTTAATCTTCCATGACCCATGCAGTGAGGTATCAGCTCTTTAGTTAAAAAAGGCAGGTAAGCCATGGAGGAAATCTTGTTAAAGGAGTGCTGAAAGCAGAAAATAGTTATTTAAGTCAGGTTCAAGCTTCCTGTAGGGCAGACTAGGCAGGATGCTCATAATTTGACATATTCCACTTTAATCACTCAAATCGTAGCTGACTCTGTGTCAGCTCGTTCCGTTTTTTTGCCAGGTAGATTTTTGGGGCTTGGAAGATGACAGTGTGTTTGGCTGTGGGGACCTGAATTCAAACCAATAGAAAGAATATACAAATGGGCTGTTGTCAGTACAAGAAAGTGTTCAAAATTCAAATGAACTATGAATCAGATTCCTGGATCTGAAATGGGTGGCTTCCTGATAGTTCCTGATAGCAGAGCCTGCAGCTAATTCTTTTGGGGGTTTTGTCAGTCATTGGCATTGCTTTCAGATACAGTCAGCTATTTTAACCAAGAAGGCTCAGACAGACCCAGAGGACAGAAAGGAGACAGAGCGACTGATGTTAGTACCAATGACTGGTAGGGAATAACTGTTTAAGTTTATAGCAAGTAAAGAGACCAAAAATGGTAACTGGTAACACATTAGCCTTAACAGCTGTGTCCGTATTGAACTTAAATTCTACTGCAAATTCTCCAAAATAGCCCAAAATATTTGAATTATTTGCCATACAAGAAAATCATGATGAAAGCTTAAGTCCTGTAGACTAAACAGTGGTTGTCAGACACTCTATAGACACAGAAATCTTCATGTTCATTTAGACATCAAGGTAGGCGAGAGCTGCCTACAAGGTCAACCCCAAATGGATATCTTCCAGCTTGAATAATGACTGTGTAATTCTACCTCAGCCCTGAAGCAGCTGGTGTCTCCGGAAAGACATTTCCCTGCTTTTCTTTCTTTTGGAAGCGTAATGAGATTCCACTAAAATTTCCATCGTGCTTAGTTGAATTAATACAATATATTGCAAAGAGACCTCAGAAAAATATTTACATTTTTAATATTACATCCGTTTCAGCAACCCTTTTCATCATAACCGTTAATTATCTTGAACATAGCTTGGGTCTACATATATAGACTGTAGCTGTATTATAAAGTGCTGAAGTGTTTATATGAAGCGTTGCCTCCCATATGTGTCTGTCACTGGATTACTGGGTTTCATGTAAACCTAATCACTTGATGATGCTGTGAGGGTGTAGCACTTTCCTGTAAATTATGGTTCACGCCTTTGATTTTAAATATTTTTTTTCCTGTCTATATCTAAGTAAAATTATCCTGGGGAACCAGTAACCTAAAGAATTTGTGACTGATGGTTACCTGTCTATTTCTTTCAATACTACACAAACTCTGCACTCCCTATTCCTGCACCTGTGTGGTACCAATACAACCTTAATGACTAAATAAACATGAAAATACAAAGAAAGAATAATCACATTTTCTCTTGTCCTGTCATTTCCTTTGTAGATTGTCTTGACCTGCCCAACACCGCCAGCTTTTCACCTCCCTCCAGCCCAAACCCGGCCAAGAAGAGCAGCTCAATCAACTGGTCGTTCCCAGACAAGATCAAGTCCCCACGTACCGTCAGGAAGATCTCCATGAAGATGAAGAAACTCCCAGAGCTAAGCCGTAAGCTCAGCGTCAAGGGGACCCAAAACAACAGCAGCAGCAATGGAAGCAGTCAGCTAGAACCGAGGGCCCATTCTCCAAAAGCAAATGGCAGCGGGTCAGAGGTTGTCTTGCAGACTTCAGGGCCTCCTCGGTTAGCTTCATCTGGGGGTGGGCAGGCTAGCCGTAATGTGATCTCACGCTACCACCTGGATAGCAGTGTGTCCACACAGCACAGCTTTTATAAGAAGAAAAGCAGTGGTAGCTCAAAGTCTGCCAGTAAAGGTGGCTACCTCAGCGATGGTGACTCGCCAGAGCTGGTGGCCAAATCTGGCAAACATGGGTCTGGAGAGGGGAAGGGAGGAAAAGGCAAGGATACAGAAGGAGGAGGTGGAAACTCCAGAATCAACGGCACAGAGCTGGACATTGATGCTTTCCGTCATTACAGCTTCTCAGAGCAGCCCAAGTGCAGCCAGTACATCTCAGGACTGATGAGTCTGCATTTTTATGGAGCAGAGGACCTCAAACCCCCACGTATTGACTCTAGAGATGTCTACTGTGCCATCCAGGTGGACTCGGTTAACAAAGCACGAACCGCTCTCCTCACCTGCCGAACAACCTTTTTAGATATGGACCACACCTTCAACATTGAGCTGGAGAATGCCCAACATCTGAAGCTGGTAGTGTTCAGCTGGGAGCCCACACCCAGACGCAACCGTGTTTGCTGCCATGGCACAGTGGTACTGCCTGCTCTCTTCAGAGTGACACGTTCCCACCAGCTGGCGGTAAAGCTGGAGCCACGTGGAGTTATCTATGTCAAGCTGAGTCTGATGGAGCAGTGGCAGAACTCATTGAACGGTGGTCCAGATGGAGACAGGGAGCCACAGGTGTTTGGTGTGGAGGTGTGGCGAGTGGTGGAGAGGGAAAATTCAGGACTGATGGTACCACTTCTTATAAGCAAATGCATCAATGAAATCGAGAAGAGAGGCTGTCAGGTGAGTGTAATTCTGTTCTCGTTTTCCCCAAATAATTTTTGTCAAAAAAATAAGAATAAAAGTACAATATCTCTGTTTTGAAACATGCTTATATATATATAGTCTAATCCTCTTCTCTAATGAGTCAGATTCATTTTTAAATAAGGCTGGTAATGTCGAATTTTAGAAATAATTTTTAAAATAGGAGGGAAAGAATGGCTGGAGGAATAATTCCACATTCACAGCATCTTTTTAGCTCCATGAAATGAGCACACACCCTGCAGCCATCAGGAAGGCTCAATAACTGGCATGAACTGAATGGACAGAGGAGACGTAGCACACTTAATGATGTCACGGAGTTTCTGGCTTCCTGAGGCAACTGGCTCTTTTATTCAGGGAAAGAGGCTCAGAGTTAAGAGGTTGCTGTAGTCATAGCAGGAGTGACAGAGGAAATGAGAGTTCATGAGGCCTTTGACAGCCAGCATAGAGAGAGCACAAAGAGGAAGAAGCGTTTCTCCTAATTAGAACTGAGACAGCAGCAATAATAACGTCTGACCACTGTTTTTGACTCATCACTCTAGAGGGGCATGCAAGGGCCAATGGTAGTGCCTTGCTTGCCCCTCTAGAGTGTTCTTGACTGATCTCTTTAGAGGGGCATGCAAGGTTCAATAGGCAAACTTTTGGTGCCTGTGCATTATATTAGACTCTGTCTTCTACCACCTACGGCAGTACAGCAGAAGTAGTAGCAGCAAACCTTCCAATTTATAATAAATTGGAGAAATTTATTCATTTGAGCTCCAGTAAACAGTTTTTTACTCTCCATCTCCAGTAAGCCTGTGGCTTAAAACTTAAGGTTGCATATTAGCAACACGTCTGAAAGCCTGACTGGTGGTTGAATTGCACTGACATTTAAACAGGAAGAGAAATACAGCTCTCAATCACCTACAGCTTCGTTTTAGTCTTCTTTTTTAACTTTTCACTTTCTGTGAGTCAGACAGTGTTAAAACCTGTTAGCAGTCGGACGTACCGCCCACGGTACATTGGATGGTTTAGGGGACTAATTGTAAATTTGTAGGACTGCTAAGGGGTTAAAGTGCAGTGTTAAATTGGTTTAGGGATATTTGTGCGGTATACACAAATATAAGATGTGAGTCTGATGGTAAGCACTGCCTCATTCACTCTGTAATTCTGTGCTGTGATATCAGTCTCTGCTTCTCCTTCACTCAGTCTGACAGTGTTTGTCGTCTGTCCCTCGCAGCTGTTTTGCTGCCTTTGTTTCTTCACAAAGATGCAGAGCAGCCTTTGTACATGCTATCAGTCTGAGATCAAGTGTAAGGGCTCCTCCAGGCTGCAGGCAGATAGAGTTCACGATGAGGATGACACCAGATCCCAGAGGAATTTGCAGGTTGTGTCACCAAAGCACGTATGGCTAGATGTGTAGCATTGCGCCTTTTCAAATGGCTTCATGGAGACTTTCTCTCAAAGTCTCTTAGAATTGTGTGTCCTCTGGGCTTCTGCGAGATGCTGGTTGTTTGTGAGTGTTTTGAAAAGACTGCAACTCATGCTATGTATGGGAGCACTCAGAGTGCTTTAAAGACAGGGGGATGTGTTTTTAAAAAGAGCTTTTATACATGTCATATATGATGCACACAGATATTGGGACATGTTAGGAGCAGCTATTCAGATGCATGCCTTTATACAGAACAGAAGGGTTTTTTTAAACAGACTTTTCATTTAATCATTGTGACTTCATCTGTCCTTTAAAGGCAGTGCCTTGGAGCTTTCATACATAGATCTTGATTACGTAATTGTTCCATGAAGATTCTTTTCGAAAATTACAGTTTATGTCATCTAGCAGTGATGATATAAGCAACAATCTTACTTATGCTATCTTAACTGGTTATTGAGTTCTTAACTGCTTATTGATTCAGGGTTGTGGAGGCCGATCCCATGAGTGAGAGGCAGAGTGAGACAGATTTTCTGATGCTGTTTTCTGACTTCCATTCTCAATGAATGAATGAATCGACAAGCTCTTTTTTATACTTGACATGACAAGAAAAACCCTTCTACAACTTGAGATGTACCTTTTAAGAGCATTTTTTTTTGTTGCTTTAAGTGATTTTATTTTCTCAGTGGATGATGGTAAATTTACACAACAGTCTTTAACTGTGTGCTTCCTTAATACTTCCTTCAATCCACACTCAAGGCCCAGAAGCTGGAAATATTAAGACACTTTGTTTTGACACAAGTGTTGTAATTATTGTGGCTAAGAGACTCAATTATGAGAGCAGCATAAAGTTTACTACTTCATGTTCTCCCTATGCATGGATATTTCTTCTACGGGCATGCCGGCTTCCTCCCACAGCTCAAAGACATGCATGTTTGGAAAATTTATGTTTCTAAAATTTTTAGGTGTAAATGTGGGCGAGTGGTGGTTGTGTTTCTCTCTGTGTTAGCCATGTAACAGACTCGTAATCTGTCTAGGGTGTACACAGCAATCTGTGATAGGTGAGACAGGCTCTATCCCTACCATGACCCCAAATTTGACAAGCTGTTGTGAAAGTTTCAATCTTTTTGTGCTTTAATTATTAGTATTACTTAGTATTGATTAATACTATGTCACACACATGAAATGGGCGATCGTGGCTCAAGAGTTGGGTGTTCGTCTTGTAATCGGAAGGCTGCCGGTTTGAGCCCCAGCTCAGACAGTCTTGGTCGTTGTGTCCTTGGGCAAGACACTTCACCTACCGCCTACTGGTGATGGCCAGAGGGGCCGATGGCGCAATATGGCAGCCTCACCTCTGTCAGTCTGCCCCAGGGCAGCTGTGGCTACAACTGTAGCTTGCCTTCACCAGTGTATGAATGTGAGAGTGAATGAATAGTGGAATTGTAAAGCGCTTTGAGGGGTCCCGAAAAGCGCTATATAAACGCAATCCATTATTATTATTATAATGTCAGTGGGTGTTTTTCACAATTACGTTTATATTTTATAAACAAAAAAATATTACCGATTGCTGACTGCCTGATAAAATAATTAGCATATTGAGTTTTGCCCATGTCATCTCCCATCATGTGTGTCTTTGTATGCAGAGAATACGCCCACATAAATACCCTAAAGTCAATTAAATGCACTTTTCTTTCTGTCCTTTAACTCTTTGTTGTTTAAAATATTAAAGATATTCCTAAACCAAGAAAAAAAGCTTCTGACCCCTCCACATCACCTAGACATCATCTTTCCTCTGGATCTCATTTCTACATATAGGGTTGGCTAGTGGTGCCTGTTGTGCTGCCCAGAGGCCACAGTTCTTAAGTCCTTTTTTTTGCTAACAGCTGTTCCCCGCCTGCACTCAGCTCTGCCCCAAAGAGAGAGCCTTCGCTTTTTTGTTTTTTTGTTTTTTTTTCTGAATGGACTTGTTGTTCATTGTGCCCAGTGACTTCTGTTTACTCGCATACAAAGCCAAATCCCTGCCTAATCTGTCCTCCTCACTCCCTCTCGTGTGAGGTTTAGAAAAACGCTGCTGGACTCGACGAGGAGAGTTCACAAATAGCTGCTCTGGTGGGATGGGGGAGACATTATAGCGCTCCTACGCTGGAGCCCGGAAAGGCCGGCGGTGTGTGTGCAAGTGTGTTTTGTGAGGAACCGGGCCCAACCCGCCATTCACAGCCCACTGATTTAACACGTTTCCAGGGCAACCACACCAGTTGGTCTGCTATGCCACATACCAGACAGACACATGTAGGAGAAATTATGGTATGTCTGTAGCCGGGCCTAATCCCAGCATAACAAGGAGAGCGCTGGTGCCGAGTTACAAACATCAGATGTCTCAAGTTTCTTTAGGTCACAGTCTGGAGCCTTAGGTAAAGAAACATAAATGCTTTATAGCTTAGTCCTTTCATTTTTAATGCTGAGCTGTCACTTGGATTTTAGAAGATCTCAGTGTTTATCCATTCATTCATGAGGATGTCAACTCTAAGATCATTTCACTTTGCCAGCTAATTTAGTGTCATGTATTACTGTTCGGTTTCATAAAGAGAAAATGGTCCAGGAAAATGGTCCTCAACATGTTGTCTCCAGAGTGGGAGGTTAATTTTGCTTTTACCATACTGTGTTTAAGTCTTTACTTTTGCAATTGTCAGTTTTGTGGAAATGATTTATTACAGCAGCAGAATATCATGAGAGACTCATCAGGCTCATGACTGTTGCAAATATGTTAGGATAATGTTATGTGGAGTGATGAGTATGCATAGCTCTGGGGTCCACAGGTGCACATATATAGTAGAAGTAGGGCTGCTCAATTAATCGAATTTTAATCACGATTACGATCTGGGCTTTCAACGATCATTAAAAATGACTGAGCCGATTATTAGCCCCTCCCTCATTTATCCGCGACACCTTAAGGGCCGGTCCGTGAAAATATTGTCGGGCATAAACCGGTCCGTGGCGCAAAAAAGGTTGGTTTATTTTTTTAAAGTCATTGTTAACCCTTTAAAGCCGGTCAGAGCAGCACGCTCCGTTTTGCGTAACTATTTTTAAATCCCTGTAGAACC